>NC_134703.1:236830016-237000016 GCF_043290135.1 Rhipicephalus microplus
GGTTAGGTTAGGTTAGGTTAGGTTAGGTAAGGTTAGGTTAGGTTAGGTTACGTTAGGTTAAGGTATGAACCGTCGTAAAACCGCATTAAACAATGTCACTTAGTGAGATGCAGTGTTTTTCACCTTTACAAGTTGGGAACTGTGATATCTAATGTGAAAGCGCTTGAAACCGTCGTAATGTTGTAGAAAGCAATGTAAAGTAGCGAGTAAAACGTTTTCTAACGATAGAAGTGCGAAGGTTATGTTAGGTTGAGTTATGTTAGTTTAAGCTAGGTAGCGTCGTGAAACTACAAAAACAACGTCATCTAACGAGATAGTGTTGTTTTATTGCGAGTACGAAACTGCGATAGGTGAAATGTTGTGAAAGCACACAAAACGGCATGAACAAGCCAAATACTGCGTGTTGTACCGTTACAAGTGCGAAACTGCTAGGTTGTGATATTCTCGTTAAAGCGCATGCAAGCATCGTGAAACCTTAAAGAACGATGTCATTTAGCGAGATACAGCGTTCTGTACTGCAATAAGTTGGTGAAAAACTGTGAGGTTATGCAAATATCCTAATTGTGAACGAAACAGTGTAATAGAGCGTTTTTTATAGCAAGTGCGAATGTTAGGTTAGGTTAAGATATGAACCGTCGTAAAATCGCATTAAACAATGTCACTTAGTGAGATGTAGTGTTTTTCAACATTACAAGTCGGGAACTACGATATCTAATGTGAAAGCGCATGAAACCGTCGTAATCTTGTAGAAAACATTGTAAAGTTGCGAGTAAAACGTTTTCTAACGATAGAAGTGCGAAGGTTAGCTTGAGTTATGTTAGTTTAAGCAATGTAGCGTCGTGAGACCACCAAAAAGAACGTCATCTAACGAGATAGTGTTGTTTTATTGCGAGTACGAAACTGCGATAGGTAAAATGTTGTGAAAGCACACAAAACGGCATGAACAAGCCAAATACTGCGTGTTGTACCGTTACAAGTGCGAAACTGCTATGTTGTGACATTCTCGGTAAAGCGCATGCAAGTATCGTGAAACCTAAAAGAACGATGTCATTTAGCGAGACACAGCGTTCTGTACTGTAATAAGTTGGTGAGAAACTGTGAGGTCAAGCAAATATCGTAATTGTGAACGAAACAGTGTAATTGAGCGTCTTTAGATACAAGTGCGAATGTTAGGTTAGGTTGATATATCAACCGTCGTAAAACCGCATTAAACAATGTCACTTAGTGAGATGTAGTGTTTTTCAACATTACAAGTCGGGAACTACGATATCTAATGTGAAAGCGCATGAAACCGTCGTAATCTTGTAAAAAACATTGTAAAGTTGCGAGTAAAACGTTTTCTAACGATAGAAGTGCGAAGGTTAGGTTAGGTTAGGTTAGTTTAAGCTAGGTAGCGTCGTGAAACTACCAAAAACGACGTCATCTAACGAGATAGTGTTGTTTTATAGCGAGTATTAAACTGCCATAGGTGAAATGTTGTGAAAGCACACAAAACGGCATGAACAAGCCAAATACTGCGTGTTCTACCGTTACAAGTGCGAAACTGCTATGTTGTGACATTCTCGGTAAAGCGCATGCAAGTATCGTGAAACCTAAAAGAACGATGTCATTTAGCGAGATACAGCGTTCTGTACTGTAATAAGTTGGTGAAAAACTGTGAGGGTATGCAAATATCCTAATTGTGAACGAAACAGTGTAATAGAGCGTTTTTTAATGCAAGTGCGAATGTTAGGTTAGGTTAAGATATGAACCGTCGTAAAACCGCATTAAACAATGTCACTTAGTGAGATGCAGTGTTTTTCACCATTACAAGTCGGGAACTGCGATATCTAATGTGAAAGCGCTTGCAAACGTCGTTAGGTTAGGTTAGGTTAGGTTAGGTTAGGTTAGGTTAGGTTACGTTACTAAAGTGCTTATTTGGGCCGGTTGGTACATGGTCAACGAAGTGAAAAAACAGCGCGTAACACAGGACACAGGACAGAGAAGAGACGGACGAGGCGCTGACTTACAACCAAAAATTTATTTCGTACAGGGGTGTATATATAGCACACGAAACTTGAAAAAAGAGGGAGAGAAGTCGAGTGACATGAAAGAGTAATTTTTGTTATGATTGTATGCGTATAACAAATAAACTGTGATTGCGCAATCATTCGCTTGTCAAATACGCCAATTCCCTGGTGAGGAGCGTTATCGAAGGTGCACTGACACACATATCGCCTTTCTTGATTATGCAGAATGCCTCATAAATCTCACGTGTCCTTTTATCTCTGTAGCGTCGAAGTATCTTGCATTTGTCAAACAATGCACGGCATCCACAAATGGAGCTGTGCGCAGCTAAGTGGCTGCCAACAGAACCCCGCATTAGATTGCGGTGTTCCCTGAGGCGGTCATTTATACAGCGGCCAGAATGCCCGATGTAACAGCGGCCGCAAGAGAGGGGAATTTCATAAATGGCACAAAAACAACATTCAACAAACTTGATTGCGTGTTTTTTATCACACACGCGTGGCCCTCTGTCCTCTCTGTTCACCTGATGGCACATACTAGAGAACTTATTTCTGGCTGAAAAAACAACTCTGATTCCAGCTTTTTGTGCTACCTTTTTTAAACAATGTGACACCTTATGCAAGTAAGGAATGACTGCTGTTCTTGAAAAAGAACTTTTTTCTTGACCACTAGTCGGTTCGGTTAGCTGTTTGATGTCTTTTAAGATACTTTCAGCTATGGAACACAGTATGTTATCCGGGTACCCTGCCTTGCGCAATCTGCGCACCTGTGACTCAAAACTAGTACACAATGTGTGATGGCAAGACCGCATCAGGGCCGCCTTTAGACAGGATTTTGCAATCGCTCGCTTTACAAGTTTTGAATGCGCAGAACTGTAGGGTAGCAAACTTTTTTTGGAGCGGGGGGCATACTGCCAGCACACGTGGTCGGACATAAAAACTTCAATGTCAAGGAACCGGAGTTTGTTAGCAATGGGGAATTCAGTGGTTAGTTGCAGTGAGCCCAAGCAAGTGCGAAACACATCAACAATTTGATCAGCACGTTGCTGAGCTTCAGAGTGGTTAGACCGGTACAAAATCAAGAAGTCATCAACAAATCTAAACACTTTCACGGCGCTCGTCAGTTGTAGGCAATTAATGAGAGATCTGTCATATTTGGCTAAAAGAATGTCACTTAGGATCGGGGCGAGACAGGAACCTATGCAAACACCTTCTTTTTGAATATAAAGTTTGTCATCATGCTTTATAAATGTAGAACGTAAATAAAAGGTCAACATTTCTAAAAAGTTTCTGACGCTAATTCCGCACGAGTCCTGAAATTTGACGTTCCCATAGCGGTCTATGCAGTCGCTCACCTCTGCGCACACCTGGTCCATCGGCAGGGAATAGTATAAGTCTTTTACGTCCACAGAAAAGAAGCTCACTTCTGAAGGGCACTCTTGTTGAAGAAATTCGGATACTATTTGAGGCTTTCTGATGAGGCAAGGGTCTTCCACAGGAAGGACAGATAGGGAACGCTGCAGGTACCTTCCCACCAGGCGCTGCCATGTGCCCTGTTCCGAGACAATGACGCGGAAGGGAACTTCCGGCTTGTGCGTCTTTGCTGAAAAGAACACTGAAAGGTTCACACCCCTCGCTGCTCTTACTGATGACGCCAGTTTTTGAAGGCCAGCCTCTTCACAAAGTTTGCTAGCTGTTGCCTTGACCTTGGAAGGTTTTACATTCGCGACTTGGAAGTTTTCGGTGACAGCAGCGTCCGCCTTTTCTTTGTAGACGGTCGTCGTGGCAAGGACAAAACCGCCTTCTTTGTCCGCCTGAAGGAGCTTGAGATCTGCAGCGCGTAGCGACTTAATCACGGAAGGTTGACGTGATGTTCCGGTTTGCTTTGTTGGCAACAAACAATCCACGCCTTCTTGAATGCACCAGTCTCTATTATCAACAGAGGCTCGTGCCGCCGTGCTCCTTACTAAGCTCAAAAGCTCTACTTGGTCCAATTTTGGTGGCTCGCAAAATTTTGGGCCCTTTTCCAATGCGCTTTTTACTCCAGGAGGGATGCTTGCGTTCCCTAGAGTCACAACTTCTTGTCCAGATTGGCAAGTTTGCTTCTTTCTTCTTGGCAGGCTGGCAAATATCATCTTCCAAAGAAAATCCGCTGTCCGGGATGCAATACCCAGGTCTCTGCGGTAGGCCCTCAGAGCACTGTTTTGCGATGCATTTCCCATGCTTGCAGCATATAGGCAGTCCGAGTAGAACCGCACTTGTCGCCAGGCCTCCGACCGGAAGATTCGGCATATTCTGTCAGCATGACCCTTTGATGGCGCTAAACCACCAAAAAGTTGAAGAACATCTGGAGGCAGAGACGAATTCTTCAAGGCGAACGTATAAAGACGAGTCCTGCAGATCGCAGTAGCCAGCAGGTTTATACACACAACGGAAGAGCGGAGAAAGGGGTAGGATATAACAGAGCCCGATGTATTAGAAATGAACTGTACTAAAGTGCTTATTTGGGCCGGTTGGTACATGGTCAACGAAGTGAAAAAACAGCGCGTAACACAGGACACAGGACAGAGAAGAGACGGACGAGGCGCTGACTTACAACCAAAAATTTATTTCGTACAGGGGTGTATATATAGCACACGAAACTTGAAAAAAGAGGGAGAGAAGTCGAGTGACATGAAAGAGTAATTTTTGTTATGATTGTATGCGTATAACAAATAAACTGTGATTGCGCAATCATTCGCTTGTCAAATACGCCAATTCCCTGGTGAGGAGCGTTATCGAAGGTGCACTGACACACATATCGCCTTTCTTGATTATGCAGAATGCCTCATAAATCTCACGTGTCCTTTTATCTCTGTAGCGTCGAAGTATCTTGCATTTGTCAAACAATGCACGGCATCCTGGCAGTATGCCCCCCGCTCCAAAAAAAGTTTGCTACCCTACAGTTCTGCGCATTCAAAACTTGTAAAGCGAGCGATTGCAAAATCCTGTCTAAAGGCGGCCCTGATGCGGTCTTGCCATCACACATTGTGTACTAGTTTTGAGTCACAGGTGCGCAGATTGCGCAAGGCAGGGTACCCGGATAACATACTGTGTTCCATAGCTGAAAGTATCTTAAAAGACATCAAACAGCTAACCGAACCGACTAGTGGTCAAGAAAAAAGTTCTTTTTCAAGAACAGCAGTCATTCCTTACTTGCATAAGGTGTCACATTGTTTAAAAAAGGTAGCACAAAAAGCTGGAATCAGAGTTGTTTTTTCAGCCAGAAATAAGTTCTCTAGTATGTGCCATCAGGTGAACAGAGAGGACAGAGGGCCACGCGTGTGTGATAAAAAACACGCAATCAAGTTTGTTGAATGTTGTTTTTGTGCCATTTATGAAAATTCCCCTCTCTTGCGGCCGCTGTTACATCGGGCATTCTGGCCGCTGTATAAATGACCGCCTCAGGGAACACCGCAATCTAATGCGGGGTTCTGTTGGCAGCCACTTAGCTGCGCACAGCTCCATTTGTGGATGCCGTGCATTGTTTGACAAATGCAAGATACTTCGACGCTACAGAGATAAAAGGACACGTGAGATTTATGAGGCATTCTGCATAATCAAGAAAGGCGATATGTGTGTCAGTGCACCTTCGATAACGCTCCTCACCAGGGAATTGGCGTATTTGACAAGCGAATGATTGCGCAATCACAGTTTATTTGTTATACGCATACAATCATAACAAAAATTACTCTTTCATGTCACTCGACTTCTCTCCCTCTTTTTTCAAGTTTCGTGTGCTATATATACACCCCTGTACGAAATAAATTTTTGGTTGTAAGTCAGCGCCTCGTCCGTCTCTTCTCTGTCCTGTGTCCTGTGTTACGCGCTGTTTTTTCACTTCGTTGACCATGTACCAACCGGCCCAAATAAGCACTTTAGTACAGTTCATTTCTAATACATCGGGCTCTGTTATATCCTACCCCTTTCTCCGCTCTTCCGTTGTGTGTATAAACCTGCTGGCTACTGCGATCTGCAGGACTCGTCTTTATACGTTCGCCTTGAAGAATTCGTCTCTGCCTCCAGATGTTCTTCAACTTTTTGGTGGTTTAGCGCCATCAAAGGGTCATGCTGACAGAATATGCCGAATCTTCCGGTCGGAGGCCTGGCGACAAGTGCGGTTCTACTCGGACTGCCTATATGCTGCAAGCATGGGAAATGCATCGCAAAACAGTGCTCTGAGGGCCTACCGCAGAGACCTGGGTATTGCATCCCGGACAGCGGATTTTCTTTGGAAGATGATATTTGCCAGCCTGCCAAGAAGAAAGAAGCAAACTTGCCAATCTGGACAAGAAGTTGTGACTCTAGGGAACGCAAGCATCCCTCCTGGAGTAAAAAGCGCATTGGAAAAGGGCCCAAAATTTTGCGAGCCACCAAAATTGGACCAAGTAGAGCTTTTGAGCTTAGTAAGGAGCACGGCGGCACGAGCCTCTGTTGATAATAGAGACAGGTGCATTCAAGAAGGCGTGGATTGTTTGTTGCCAACAAAGCAAACCGGAACATCACGTCAACCTTCCGTGATTAAGTCGCTACGCGCTGCAGATCTCAAGCTCCTTCAGGCGGACAAAGAAGGCGGTTTTGTCCTTGCCACGACGACCGTCTACAAAGAAAAGGCGGACGCTGCTGTCACCGAAAACTTCCAAGTCGCGAATGTAAAACCTTCCAAGGTCAAGGCAACAGCTAGCAAACTTTGTGAAGAGGCTGGCCTTCAAAAACTGGCGTCATCAGTAAGAGCAGCGAGGGGTGTGAACCTTTCAGTGTTCTTTTCAGCAAAGACGCACAAGCCGGAAGTTCCCTTCCGCGTCATTGTCTCGGAACAGGGCACATGGCAGCGCCTGGTGGGAAGGTACCTGCAGCGTTCCCTATCTGTCCTTCCTGTGGAAGACCCTTGCCTCATCAGAAAGCCTCAAATAGTATCCGAATTTCTTCAACAAGAGTGCCCTTCAGAAGTGAGCTTCTTTTCTGTGGACGTAAAAGACTTATACTATTCCCTGCCGATGGACCAGGTGTGCGCAGAGGTGAGCGACTGCATAGACCGCTATGGGAACGTCAAATTTCAGGACTCGTGCGGAATTAGCGTCAGAAACTTTTTAGAAATGTTGACCTTTTATTTACGTTCTACATTTATAAAGCATGATGACAAACTTTATATTCAAAAAGAAGGTGTTTGCATAGGTTCCTGTCTCGCCCCGATCCTAAGTGACATTCTTTTAGCCAAATATGACAGATCTCTCATTAATTGCCTACAACTGACGAGCGCCGTGAAAGTGTTTAGATTTGTTGATGACTTCTTGATTTTGTACCGGTCTAACCACTCTGAAGCTCAGCAACGTGCTGATCAAATTGTTGATGTGTTTCGCACTTGCTTGGGCTCACTGCAACTAACCACTGAATTCCCCATTGCTAACAAACTCCGGTTCCTTGACATTGAAGTTTTTATGTCCGACCACGTGTGCTGGCAGTATGCCCCCCGCTCCAAAAAAAGTTTGCTACCCTACAGTTCTGCGCATTCAAAACTTGTAAAGCGAGCGATTGCAAAATCCTGTCTAAAGGCGGCCCTGATGCGGTCTTGCCATCACACATTGTGTACTAGTTTTGAGTCACAGGTGCGCAGATTGCGCAAGGCAGGGTACCCGGATAACATACTGTGTTCCATAGCTGAAAGTATCTTAAAAGACATCAAACAGCTAACCGAACCGACTAGTGGTCAAGAAAAAAGTTCTTTTTCAAGAACAGCAGTCATTCCTTACTTGCATAAGGTGTCACATTGTTTAAAAAAGGTAGCACAAAAAGCTGGAATCAGAGTTGTTTTTTCAGCCAGAAATAAGTTCTCTAGTATGTGCCATCAGGTGAACAGAGAGGACAGAGGGCCACGCGTGTGTGATAAAAAACACGCAATCAAGTTTGTTGAATGTTGTTTTTGTGCCATTTATGAAATTCCCCTCTCTTGCGGCCGCTGTTACATCGGGCATTCTGGCCGCTGTATAAATGACCGCCTCAGGGAACACCGCAATCTAATGCGGGGTTCTGTTGGCAGCCACTTAGCTGCGCACAGCTCCATTTGTGGATGCCGTGCATTGTTTGACAAATGCAAGATACTTCGACGCTACAGAGATAAAAGGACACGTGAGATTTATGAGGCATTCTGCATAATCAAGAAAGGCGATATGTGTGTCAGTGCACCTTCGATAACGCTCCTCACCAGGGAATTGGCGTATTTGACAAGCGAATGATTGCGCAATCACAGTTTATTTGTTATACGCATACAATCATAACAAAAATTACTCTTTCATGTCACTCGACTTCTCTCCCTCTTTTTTCAAGTTTCGTGTGCTATATATACACCCCTGTACGAAATAAATTTTTGGTTGTAAGTCAGCGCCTCGTCCGTCTCTTCTCTGTCCTGTGTCCTGTGTTACGCGCTGTTTTTTCACTTCGTAGGTTACGTTAGGTTAGGTTAGGTTAGGTTTGGTTAGGTTAGGTTAGGTTAGGTTAGGTTAGGGATGTTAGGTAAGGTTTGGTTAGGTTAGGTTAGGTTAGGTTGGGTTAGGTAAGGTTAGGTTAGGTTAAGATATGAACCGCGCTAAAACTGCATTAAACAATGTCACTTAGTGAGATGCTGTGTTTTTCACCATTACAAGTCGGGAACTGCGATATCTAATGTGAAAGCGCATGAAACCGTCGTAATCTTGTAGAAAACATTGTAAAGTAGCGAATAAAACGTTTTCTAACGATAGAAGTGCGAAGGTTCGGTTAGTTTGAGCTAGAAAGCGTCGTGAAGCCACCAAAAACGATGTCATCTAACGAGATAGTGTTGTTTTATTGCGAGTACGAAACTGCGATAGGTGAAATATTGGGAAAGCACACAAAATGGCATGAACTAGCCAGATACTGCGTCTTGTGCCGTTACAAGTGCGAAACTGCTTTATTGTGATATTCTCGTTAAAGCGCATGCAAGTATCGTGAAACCTTAAAGAACGATGTCATTTAGCGAGATACAGCGTTCTGTACTGTGATAAGTTGGTGAGAAACTGTGAGGTCAAGCAAATATCGTAATTGTGAACGAAACAGTGTAATTGAGCGTACTTAGATACAAGTGCGAATGTTAGGTTAGGTTGAGATATACACCGTCGTAAAACCGCATTAAACAATGTCACTTAGTGAGATGCAGTGTTTTTCACCTTTACAAGTTGGGAACTGCGATATCTAATGTGAAAGCGCTTGAAACCGTCGTAATGTTGTAGAAAGCAATGTAAAGTAGCGAGTAAAACGTTTTCTAACGATAGAAGTGCGAAGGTTATGTTAGGTTGAGTTATGTTAGTTTAAGCTACGTAGTGTCGTGAAACCACCAAAAACGACGTCATCTAACGAGATAGTGTTGTTTTATTGCGAGTATTAAACTGCGATAGGTGAAATGTTGTGAAAGCACACAAAACGGCATGAACAAGCCAAATACTGCGTGTTCTACCGTTACAAGTGCGAAACTGCTATATTGTGATATTCTCGATAAAGCGCATGCAAGTATCGTGAAACCTTAAAGAACGATGTCATTTAGCGAGATACAGCGTTCTGTACTGTAATAAGTTGGTGAGAAACTGTGAGGTCAAGCAAATATCGTAATTGTGAACGAAACAGTGTAATTGAGCGTCTTTAGATACAAGTGCGAATGTTAGGTTAGGTTGATATATCAACCGTCGTAAAACCGCATTAAACAATGTCACTTAGTGAGATGCAGTGTTTTTCACCTTTACAAGTTGGGAACTGTGATACCTAATGTGAAAGCGCTTGAAACCGTCGTAATGTTGTAGAAAGCAATGTAAAGTAGCGAGTAAAACGTTTTCTAACGATAGAAGTGCGAAGGTTATGTTAGGTTGAGTTATGTTAGTTTAAGCTAGGTAGCGTCGTGAAACTACCAAAAACAACGTCATCTAACGAGATAGTGTTGTTTTATTGCGAGTACGAAACTGCGATAGGTGAAATGTTGTGAAAGCACACAAAACGGCATGAACAAGCCAAATACTGCGTGTTGTACCGTTACAAGTGCGAAACTGCTATGTTGTGATATTCTCGTTGAAGCACATGCAAGCATCGTGAAACCTTAAAGAACGATGTCATTTAGCGAGATACAGCGTTCTGTACTGCAATAAGTTGGTGAAAAACTGTGAGGTTATGCAAATATCCTAATTGTGAACGAAACAGTGTAATAGAGCGTTTTTAATACAAGTGCGAATGTTAGGTTAGGTTAAGATATGAACCGTCGTAAAACCGCATTAAACAATGTCACTTAGTGAGATGTAGTGTTTTTCAACATTACAAGTCGGGAACTACGATATCTAATGTGAAAGCGCATGAAACCGTCGTAATCTTGTAGAAAACATTGTAAAGTTGCGAGTAAAACGTTTTCTAACGATAGAAGTGCGAAGGTTAGCTTGAGTTATGTTAGTTTAAGCTATGTAGCGTCGTGAGACCACCAAAAAGAACGTCATCTAACGAGATAGTGTTGTTTTATTGCGAGTACGAAACTGCGATAGGTAAAATGTTGTGAAAGCACACAAAACGGCATGAACAAGCCAAATACTGCGTGTTGTACCGTTACAAGTGCGAAACTGCTATGTTGTGACATTCTCGGTAAAGCGCATGCAAGTATCGTGAAACCTAAAAGAACGATGTCATTTAGCGAGATACAGCGTTCTGTACTGTAATAAGTTGGTGAAAAACTGTGAGGGTATGCAAATATCCTAATTGTGAACGAAACAGTGTAATAGAGCGTTTTTTAATGCAAGTGCGAATGTTAGGTTAGGTTAAGATATGAACCGTCGTAAAACCGCATTAAACAATGTCACTTAGTGAGATGCAGTGTTTTCCACCATTACAAGTCGGGAACTGCGATATCTAATGTGAAAGCGCTTACAAACGTCGTTAGGTTAGGTTAGGTTAGGTTAGGTTAGGTTACGTTAGGTTAGGTTAGGTTAGGTTTGGTTAGGTTAGGTTAGGTTAGGTTAGGTTAGGGATGTTAGGTAAGGTTTGGTTAGGTTAGGTTAGGTTAGGTTGGGTTAGGTAAGGTTAGGTTAGGTTAAGATATGAACCGCGCTAAAACTGCATTAAACAATGTCACTTAGTGAGATGCTGTGTTTTTCACCATTACAAGTCGGGAACTGCGATATCTAATGTGAAAGCGCACGAAACCGTCGTAATCTTGTAGAAAACATTGTAAAGTAGTGAATAAAACGTTTTCTAACGATAGAAGTGCGAAGGTTCGGTTAGTTTGAGCTAGGTAGCGTCGTGAAGCCACCAAAAACGATGTCATCTAACGAGATAGTGTTGTTTTATTGCGAGTACGAAACTGCGATAGGTGAAATATTGGGAAAGCACACAAAATGGCATGAACTAGCCAGATACTGCGTCTTGTGCCGTTACAAGTGCGAAACTGCTTTATTGTGATATTCTCGTTAAAGCGCATGCAAGTATCGTGAAACCTTAAAGAACGATGTCATTTAGCGAGATACAGCGTTCTGTACTGTAATAAGTTGGTGAGAAACTGTGAGGTCAAGCAAATATCGTAATTGTGAACGAAACAGTGTAATTGAGCGTACTTAGATACAAGTGCGAATGTTAGGTTAGGTTGAGATATACACCGTCGTAAAACCGCATTAAACAATGTCACTTAGTGAGATGCAGTGTTTTTCACCTTTACAAGTTGGGAACTGCGATATCTAATGTGAAAGCGCATGAAACCGTCGTAATCTTGTAAAAAACATTGTAAAGTTGCGAGTAAAACGTTTTCTAACGATAGAAGTGCGAAGGTTAGGTTAGGTTAGGTTAATTTAAGCTAGGTAGCGTCGTGAAACTACCAAAAACGACGTCATCTAACGAGATAGTGTTGTTTTATAGCGAGTATTAAACTGCCATAGGTGAAATGTTGTGAAAGCACACAAAACGGCATGAACAAGCCAAATACTGCGTGTTCTACCGTTACAAGTGCGAAACTGCTATATTGTGATATTCTCGTTAAAGCGCATGCAAGCATCGTGAAA
This sequence comes from Rhipicephalus microplus, assembly GCF_043290135.1. NCBI lineage: Eukaryota > Metazoa > Arthropoda > Arachnida > Ixodida > Ixodidae > Rhipicephalus > Rhipicephalus microplus. The sequence continues at coordinate 236,842,096 of NC_134703.1, forward strand.
CCTTGAAGAACAATGTCATTTAGCGAGATACAGCGTTCTGTACTGCAATAAGTTGGTGAAAAACTGTGAGGTTATGCAAATATCGTAATTGTGAACAAAACAGTGTAATTGAGCGTACTTAGATACAAGTGCGAATGTTAGGTTAGGTTAAGATATGAACCGTCGTAAAACCGCATTAAACAATGTCAATTAGTGAGATGCCGTGTTTTTCACCATTAAAAGTGGGGAACTGCGATATCTAATGTGAAAGCGCTTGCAACCGTCGTTAGGTTAGGTTAGGTTAGGTTAGGTTAGGTTAGGTTAGGTTTGGTTAGGTTAGGTTAGGTTAGGTTAGATTAGGTGAGGTTGGGTTGAGTTGGGTTAGGTTAGGTTAGGTTAGGTTAGGTTGGGTTAGGTTAGGTTATGTTAGGTTACGTTAGGTTAGGTTAGGTTAGGTTACGTTAGGTTAGGTTAGGTTAGGTAAGGATAATTTGGTTAGGTTAGGTAAGGTTTGGTTAGGTTAGGTTAGGTTGGGTGTGGTGTTGTTGAGTTGGGTTGGGTTAGGTTGGGTTAGGTTGGGTTAGGTTACGTTAGGTTAGGTTAGGTTACGTTAGGTTATGTTAGGTTAGGTTAGGTTACGTTAGGTTAGGTTAGGTCAGGTTAGGTTAGGTTACGTTAGAATAGGTTAGGTTAGGTTAGGTTACGTTAGGTTAGGTTAAGTTAGGTTAGGTTAGGTTTGGTTAGGTTAGATTAGGTTAGCTTTGGTTAGGTTAGGTTGGGTTGGGTTGGGTTAGGTTGGGTTAGGTTAGGTTAGGTTAGGTTAGGTTGGGTTAGGTTAGTTTAGGTTAGGTTAGGTTAGGTTGGGTTGGGTTGGTTAGGTTAGGTTAGGTAAGGTTAGGTTAGGTTAGGTTAGGTTACGTTAGGTTAAGGTATGAACCGTCGTAAAACCGCATTAAACAATGTCACTTAGTGAGATGCAGTGTTTTTCACCTTTACAAGTTGGGAACTGTGATATCTAATGTGAAAGCGCTTGAAACCGTCGTAATGTTGTAGAAAGCAATGTAAAGTAGCGAGTAAAACGTTTTCTAACGATAGAAGTGCGAAGGTTATGTTAGGTTGAGTTATGTTAGTTTAAGCTAGGTAGCGTCGTGAAACTACCAAAAACAACGTCAATTAACGAGATAGTGTTGTTTTATTGCGAGTACGAAACTGCGATAGGTGAAATGTTGTGAAAGCACACAAAACGGCATGAACAAGCCAAATACTGCGTGTTGTACCGTTACAAGTGCGAAACTGCTATGTTGTGATATTCTCGTTGAAGCGCATGCAAGCATCGTGAAACCTTAAAGAACGATGTCATTTAGCGAGATACAGCGTTCTGTACTGCAATAAGTTGGTGAAAAACTGTGAGGTTATGCAAATATCCTAATTGTGAACGAAACAGTGTAATAGAGCGTTTTTAATACAAGTGCGAATGTTAGGTTAGGTTAAGATATGAACCGTCGTAAAACCGCATTAAACAATGTCACTTAGTGAGATGTAGTGTTTTTCAACATTACAAGTCGGGAACTACGATATCTAATGTGAAAGCGCATGAAACCGTCGTAATCTTGTAGAAAACATTGTAAAGTTGCGAGTAAAACGTTTTCTAACGATAGAAGTGCGAAGGTTAGCTTGAGTTATGTTAGTTTAAGCTATGTAGCGTCGTGAGACCACCAAAAAGAACGTCATCTAACGAGATAGTGTTGTTTTATTGCGAGTACGAAACTGCGATAGGTAAAATGTTGTGAAAGCACACAAAACGGCATGAACAAGCCAAATACTGCGTGTTGTACCGTTACAAGTGCGAAACTGCTATGTTGTGACATTCTCGGTAAAGCGCATGCAAGTATCGTGAAACCTAAAAGAACGATGTCATTTAGCGAGATACAGCGTTCTGTACTGTAATAAGTTGGTGAAAAACTGTGAGGTCAAGCAAATATCGTAATTGTGAACGAAACAGTGTAATTGAGCGTACTTAGATACAAGTGCGAATGTTAGGTTAGGTTGAGATATACACCGTCGTAAAACCGCATTAAACAATGTCACTTAGTGAGATGCAGTGTTTTTCACCTTTACAAGTTGGGAACTGCGATATCTAATGTGAAAGCGCTTGAAACCGTCGTAATGTTGTAGAAAGCAATGTAAAGTAGCGAGTAAAACGTTTTCTAACGATAGAAGTGCGAAGGTTATGTTAGGTTGAGTTATGTTAGTTTAAGCTACGTAGCGTCGTGAAACCACCAAAAACGACGTCATCTAACGAGATAGTGTTGTTTTATTGCGAGTATTAAACTGCGATAGGTGAAATGTTGTGAAAGCACACAAAACGGCATGAACAAGCCAAATACTGCGTGTTCTACCGTTACAAGTGCGAAACTGCTATATTGTGATATTCTCGGTAAAGCGCATGCAAGTATCGTGAAACCTTAAAGAACGATGTCATTTAGCGAGATACAGCGTTCTGTACTGTAATAAGTTGGTGAGAAACTGTGAGGTCAAGCAAATATCGTAATTGTGAACGAAACAGTGTAATTGAGCGTCTTTAGATACAAGTGCGAATGTTAGGTTAGGTTGATATATCAACCGTCGTAAAACCGCATTAAACAATGTCACTTAGTGAGATGTAGTGTTTTTCAACATTACAAGTCGGGAACTACGATATTTAATGTGAAAGCGCATGAAACCGTCGTAATCTTGTAAAAAACATTGTAAAGTTGCGAGTAAAACGTTTTCTAACGATAGAAGTGCGAAGGTTAGGTTAGGTTAGGTTAATTTAAGCTAGGTAGCGTCGTGAAACTACCAAAAACGACGTCATCTAACGAGATAGTGTTGTTTTATAGCGAGTATTAAACTGCCATAGGTGAAATGTTGTGAAAGCACACAAAACGGCATGAACAAGCCAAATACTGCGTGTTCTACCGTTACAAGTGCGAAACTGCTATATTGTGATATTCTCGTTAAAGCGCATGCAAGCATCGTGAAACCTTGAAGAACAATGTCATTTAGCGAGATACAGCGTTCTGTACTGCAATAAGTTGGTGAAAAACTGTGAGGTTATGCAAATATCGTAATTGTGAACAAAACAGTGTAATAGAGCGTTTTTAGATACAAGTGCGAATGTTAGGTTAGGTTAAGATATGAACCGTCGTAAAACCGCATTAAACAATGTCAATTAGTGAGATGCCGTGTTTTTCACCATTAAAAGTGGGGAACTGCGATATCTAATGTGAAAGCGCTTGCAACCGTCGTTAGGTTAGGTTAGGTTAGGTTAGGTTAGGTTAGGTTAGGTTTGGTTAGGTTAGGTTAGGTTAGGTTAGGTTAGATTAGGTGAGGTTGGGTTGAGTTGGGTTAGGTTAGGTTAGGTTAGGTTAGGTTGGGTTAGGTTAGGTTATGTTAGGTTACGTTAGGTTAGGTTAGGTTAGGTTACGTTAGGTTCGGTTAGGTTAGGTAAGGATAATTTGGTTAGGTTAGGTAAGGTTAGGTTAGGTTAGGTTAGGTTGGGTGTGGTGTTGTTGAGTTGGGTTGGGTTAGGTTGGGTTAGGTTGGGTTAGGTTACGTTAGGTTAGGTTAGGTTACGTTAGGTTATGTTAGGTTAGGTTAGGTTACGTTAGGTTAGGTTAGGTCAGGTTAGGTTAGGTTACGTTAGAATAGGTTAGGTTAGGTTAGGTTACGTTAGGTTAGGTTAAGTTAGGTTAGGTTAGGTTTGGTTAGGTTAGATTAGGTTAGCTTTGGTTAGGTTAGGTTGGGTTGGGTTGGGTTAGGTTGGGTTAGGTTAGGTTAGGTTAGGTTAGGTTGGGTTAGGTTAGTTTAGGTTAGGTTAGGTTAGGTTGGGTTGGGTTGGTTAGGTTAGGTTAGGTAAGGTTAGGTTAGGTTAGGTTAGGTTACGTTAGGTTAAGGTATGAACCGTCGTAAAACCGCATTAAACAATGTCACTTAGTGAGATGCAGTGTTTTTCACCTTTACAAGTTGGGAACTGTGATATCTAATGTGAAAGCGCTTGAAACCGTCGTAATGTTGTAGAAAGCAATGTAAAGTAGCGAGTAAAACGTTTTCTAACGATAGAAGTGCGAAGGTTATGTTAGGTTGAGTTATGTTAGTTTAAGCTAGGTAGCGTCGTGAAACTACCAAAAACAACGTCAATTAACGAGATAGTGTTGTTTTATTGCGAGTACGAAACTGCGATAGGTGAAATGTTGTGAAAGCACACAAAACGGCATGAACAAGCCAAATACTGCGTGTTGTACCGTTACAAGTGCGAAACTGCTATGTTGTGATATTCTCGTTGAAGCGCATGCAAGCATCGTGAAACCTTAAAGAACGATGTCATTTAGCGAGATACAGCGTTCTGTACTGCAATAAGTTGGTGAAAAACTGTGAGGTTATGCAAATATCCTAATTGTGAACGAAACAGTGTAATTGAGCGTCTTTAGATACAAGTGCGAATGTTAGGTTAGGTTGATATATCAACCGTCGTAAAACCGCATTAAACAATGTCACTTAGTGAGATGTAGTGTTTTTCAACATTACAAGTCGGGAACTACGATATCTAATGTGAAAGCGCATGAAACCGTCGTAATCTTGTAAAAAACATTGTAAAGTTGCGAGTAAAACGTTTTCTAACGATAGAAGTGCGAAGGTTAGGTTAGGTTAGGTTAGTTTAAGCTAGGTAGCGTCGTGAAACTACCAAAAACGACGTCATCTAACGAGATAGTGTTGTTTTATAGCGAGTATTAAACTGCCATAGGTGAAATGTTGTGAAAGCACACAAAACGGCATGAACAAGCCAAATACTGCGTGTTCTACCGTTACAAGTGCGAAACTGCTATGTTGTGACATTCTCGGTAAAGCGCATGCAAGTATCGTGAAACCTAAAAGAACGATGTCATTTAGCGAGATACAGCGTTCTGTACTGTAATAAGTTGGTGAAAAACTGTGAGGGTATGCAAATATCCTAATTGTGAACGAAACAGTGTAATAGAGCGTTTTTTAATGCAAGTGCGAATGTTAGGTTAGGTTAAGATATGAACCGTCGTAAAACCGCATTAAACAATGTCACTTAGTGAGATGCAGTGTTTTTCACCATTACAAGTCGGGAACTGCGATATCTAATGTGAAAGCGCTTGCAAACGTCGTTAGGTTAGGTTAGGTTAGGTTAGGTTACGTTACTAAAGTGCTTATTTGGGCCGGTTGGTACATGGTCAACGAAGTGAAAAAACAGCGCGTAACACAGGACACAGGACAGAGAAGAGACGGACGAGGCGCTGACTTACAACCAAAAATTTATTTCGTACAGGGGTGTATATATAGCACACGAAACTTGAAAAAAGAGGGAGAGAAGTCGAGTGACATGAAAGAGTAATTTTTGTTATGATTGTATGCGTATAACAAATAAACTGTGATTGCGCAATCATTCGCTTGTCAAATACGCCAATTCCCTGGTGAGGAGCGTTATCGAAGGTGCACTGACACACATATCGCCTTTCTTGATTATGCAGAATGCCTCATAAATCTCACGTGTCCTTTTATCTCTGTAGCGTCGAAGTATCTTGCATTTGTCAAACAATGCACGGCATCCACAAATGGAGCTGTGCGCAGCTAAGTGGCTGCCAACAGAACCCCGCATTAGATTGCGGTGTTCCCTGAGGCGGTCATTTATACAGCGGCCAGAATGCCCGATGTAACAGCGGCCGCAAGAGAGGGGAATTTCATAAATGGCACAAAAACAACATTCAACAAACTTGATTGCGTGTTTTTTATCACACACGCGTGGCCCTCTGTCCTCTCTGTTCACCTGATGGCACATACTAGAGAACTTATTTCTGGCTGAAAAAACAACTCTGATTCCAGCTTTTTGTGCTACCTTTTTTAAACAATGTGACACCTTATGCAAGTAAGGAATGACTGCTGTTCTTGAAAAAGAACTTTTTTCTTGACCACTAGTCGGTTCGGTTAGCTGTTTGATGTCTTTTAAGATACTTTCAGCTATGGAACACAGTATGTTATCCGGGTACCCTGCCTTGCGCAATCTGCGCACCTGTGACTCAAAACTAGTACACAATGTGTGATGGCAAGACCGCATCAGGGCCGCCTTTAGACAGGATTTTGCAATCGCTCGCTTTACAAGTTTTGAATGCGCAGAACTGTAGGGTAGCAAACTTTTTTTGGAGCGGGGGGCATACTGCCAGCACACGTGGTCGGACATAAAAACTTCAATGTCAAGGAACCGGAGTTTGTTAGCAATGGGGAATTCAGTGGTTAGTTGCAGTGAGCCCAAGCAAGTGCGAAACACATCAACAATTTGATCAGCACGTTGCTGAGCTTCAGAGTGGTTAGACCGGTACAAAATCAAGAAGTCATCAACAAATCTAAACACTTTCACGGCGCTCGTCAGTTGTAGGCAATTAATGAGAGATCTGTCATATTTGGCTAAAAGAATGTCACTTAGGATCGGGGCGAGACAGGAACCTATGCAAACACCTTCTTTTTGAATATAAAGTTTGTCATCATGCTTTATAAATGTAGAACGTAAATAAAAGGTCAACATTTCTAAAAAGTTTCTGACGCTAATTCCGCACGAGTCCTGAAATTTGACGTTCCCATAGCGGTCTATGCAGTCGCTCACCTCTGCGCACACCTGGTCCATCGGCAGGGAATAGTATAAGTCTTTTACGTCCACAGAAAAGAAGCTCACTTCTGAAGGGCACTCTTGTTGAAGAAATTCGGATACTATTTGAGGCTTTCTGATGAGGCAAGGGTCTTCCACAGGAAGGACAGATAGGGAACGCTGCAGGTACCTTCCCACCAGGCGCTGCCATGTGCCCTGTTCCGAGACAATGACGCGGAAGGGAACTTCCGGCTTGTGCGTCTTTGCTGAAAAGAACACTGAAAGGTTCACACCCCTCGCTGCTCTTACTGATGACGCCAGTTTTTGAAGGCCAGCCTCTTCACAAAGTTTGCTAGCTGTTGCCTTGACCTTGGAAGGTTTTACATTCGCGACTTGGAAGTTTTCGGTGACAGCAGCGTCCGCCTTTTCTTTGTAGACGGTCGTCGTGGCAAGGACAAAACCGCCTTCTTTGTCCGCCTGAAGGAGCTTGAGATCTGCAGCGCGTAGCGACTTAATCACGGAAGGTTGACGTGATGTTCCGGTTTGCTTTGTTGGCAACAAACAATCCACGCCTTCTTGAATGCACCAGTCTCTATTATCAACAGAGGCTCGTGCCGCCGTGCTCCTTACTAAGCTCAAAAGCTCTACTTGGTCCAATTTTGGTGGCTCGCAAAATTTTGGGCCCTTTTCCAATGCGCTTTTTACTCCAGGAGGGATGCTTGCGTTCCCTAGAGTCACAACTTCTTGTCCAGATTGGCAAGTTTGCTTCTTTCTTCTTGGCAGGCTGGCAAATATCATCTTCCAAAGAAAATCCGCTGTCCGGGATGCAATACCCAGGTCTCTGCGGTAGGCCCTCAGAGCACTGTTTTGCGATGCATTTCCCATGCTTGCAGCATATAGGCAGTCCGAGTAGAACCGCACTTGTCGCCAGGCCTCCGACCGGAAGATTCGGCATATTCTGTCAGCATGACCCTTTGATGGCGCTAAACCACCAAAAAGTTGAAGAACATCTGGAGGCAGAGACGAATTCTTCAAGGCGACCGTATAAAGACGAGTCCTGCAGATCGCAGTAGCCAGCAGGTTTATACACACAACGGAAGAGCGGAGAAAGGGGTAGGATATAACAGAGCCCGATGTATTAGAAATGAACTGTACTAAAGTGCTTATTTGGGCCGGTTGGTACATGGTCAACGAAGTGAAAAAACAGCGCGTAACACAGGACACAGGACAGAGAAGAGACGGACGAGGCGCTGACTTACAACCAAAAATTTATTTCGTACAGGGGTGTATATATAGCACACGAAACTTGAAAAAAGAGGGAGAGAAGTCGAGTGACATGAAAGAGTAATTTTTGTTATGATTGTATGCGTATAACAAATAAACTGTGATTGCGCAATCATTCGCTTGTCAAATACGCCAATTCCCTGGTGAGGAGCGTTATCGAAGGTGCACTGACACACATATCGCCTTTCTTGATTATGCAGAATGCCTCATAAATCTCACGTGTCCTTTTATCTCTGTAGCGTCGAAGTATCTTGCATTTGTCAAACAATGCACGGCATCCTGGCAGTATGCCCCCCGCTCCAAAAAAAGTTTGCTACCCTACAGTTCTGCGCATTCAAAACTTGTAAAGCGAGCGATTGCAAAATCCTGTCTAAAGGCGGCCCTGATGCGGTCTTGCCATCACACATTGTGTACTAGTTTTGAGTCACAGGTGCGCAGATTGCGCAAGGCAGGGTACCCGGATAACATACTGTGTTCCATAGCTGAAAGTATCTTAAAAGACATCAAACAGCTAACCGAACCGACTAGTGGTCAAGAAAAAAGTTCTTTTTCAAGAACAGCAGTCATTCCTTACTTGCATAAGGTGTCACATTGTTTAAAAAAGGTAGCACAAAAAGCTGGAATCAGAGTTGTTTTTTCAGCCAGAAATAAGTTCTCTAGTATGTGCCATCAGGTGAACAGAGAGGACAGAGGGCCACGCGTGTGTGATAAAAAACACGCAATCAAGTTTGTTGAATGTTGTTTTTGTGCCATTTATGAAAATTCCCCTCTCTTGCGGCCGCTGTTACATCGGGCATTCTGGCCGCTGTATAAATGACCGCCTCAGGGAACACCGCAATCTAATGCGGGGTTCTGTTGGCAGCCACTTAGCTGCGCACAGCTCCATTTGTGGATGCCGTGCATTGTTTGACAAATGCAAGATACTTCGACGCTACAGAGATAAAAGGACACGTGAGATTTATGAGGCATTCTGCATAATCAAGAAAGGCGATATGTGTGTCAGTGCACCTTCGATAACGCTCCTCACCAGGGAATTGGCGTATTTGACAAGCGAATGATTGCGCAATCACAGTTTATTTGTTATACGCATACAATCATAACAAAAATTACTCTTTCATGTCACTCGACTTCTCTCCCTCTTTTTTCAAGTTTCGTGTGCTATATATACACCCCTGTACGAAATAAATTTTTGGTTGTAAGTCAGCGCCTCGTCCGTCTCTTCTCTGTCCTGTGTCCTGTGTTACGCGCTGTTTTTTCACTTCGTTGACCATGTACCAACCGGCCCAAATAAGCACTTTAGTACAGTTCATTTCTAATACATCGGGCTCTGTTATATCCTACCCCTTTCTCCGCTCTTCCGTTGTGTGTATAAACCTGCTGGCTACTGCGATCTGCAGGACTCGTCTTTATACGTTCGCCTTGAAGAATTCGTCTCTGCCTCCAGATGTTCTTCAACTTTTTGGTGGTTTAGCGCCATCAAAGGGTCATGCTGACAGAATATGCCGAATCTTCCGGTCGGAGGCCTGGCGACAAGTGCGGTTCTACTCGGACTGCCTATATGCTGCAAGCATGGGAAATGCATCGCAAAACAGTGCTCTGAGGGCCTACCGCAGAGACCTGGGTATTGCATCCCGGACAGCGGATTTTCTTTGGAAGATGATATTTGCCAGCCTGCCAAGAAGAAAGAAGCAAACTTGCCAATCTGGACAAGAAGTTGTGACTCTAGGGAACGCAAGCATCCCTCCTGGAGTAAAAAGCGCATTGGAAAAGGGCCCAAAATTTTGCGAGCCACCAAAATTGGACCAAGTAGAGCTTTTGAGCTTAGTAAGGAGCACGGCGGCACGAGCCTCTGTTGATAATAGAGACAGGTGCATTCAAGAAGGCGTGGATTGTTTGTTGCCAACAAAGCAAACCGGAACATCACGTCAACCTTCCGTGATTAAGTCGCTACGCGCTGCAGATCTCAAGCTCCTTCAGGCGGACAAAGAAGGCGGTTTTGTCCTTGCCACGACGACCGTCTACAAAGAAAAGGCGGACGCTGCTGTCACCGAAAACTTCCAAGTCGCGAATGTAAAACCTTCCAAGGTCAAGGCAACAGCTAGCAAACTTTGTGAAGAGGCTGGCCTTCAAAAACTGGCGTCATCAGTAAGAGCAGCGAGGGGTGTGAACCTTTCAGTGTTCTTTTCAGCAAAGACGCACAAGCCGGAAGTTCCCTTCCGCGTCATTGTCTCGGAACAGGGCACATGGCAGCGCCTGGTGGGAAGGTACCTGCAGCGTTCCCTATCTGTCCTTCCTGTGGAAGACCCTTGCCTCATCAGAAAGCCTCAAATAGTATCCGAATTTCTTCAACAAGAGTGCCCTTCAGAAGTGAGCTTCTTTTCTGTGGACGTAAAAGACTTATACTATTCCCTGCCGATGGACCAGGTGTGCGCAGAGGTGAGCGACTGCATAGACCGCTATGGGAACGTCAAATTTCAGGACTCGTGCGGAATTAGCGTCAGAAACTTTTTAGAAATGTTGACCTTTTATTTACGTTCTACATTTATAAAGCATGATGACAAACTTAATATTCAAAAAGAAGGTGTTTGCATAGGTTCCTGTCTCGCCCCGATCCTAAGTGACATTCTTTTAGCCAAATATGACAGATCTCTCATTAATTGCCTACAACTGACGAGCGCCGTGAAAGTGTTTAGATTTGTTGATGACTTCTTGATTTTGTACCGGTCTAACCACTCTGAAGCTCAGCAACGTGCTGATCAAATTGTTGATGTGTTTCGCACTTGCTTGGGCTCACTGCAACTAACCACTGAATTCCCCATTGCTAACAAACTCCGGTTCCTTGACATTGAAGTTTTTATGTCCGACCACGTGTGCTGGCAGTATGCCCCCCGCTCCAAAAAAAGTTTGCTACCCTACAGTTCTGCGCATTCAAAACTTGTAAAGCGAGCGATTGCAAAATCCTGTCTAAAGGCGGCCCTGATGCGGTCTTGCCATCACACATTGTGTACTAGTTTTGAGTCACAGGTGCGCAGATTGCGCAAGGCAGGGTACCCGGATAACATACTGTGTTCCATAGCTGAAAGTATCTTAAAAGACATCAAACAGCTAACCGAACCGACTAGTGGTCAAGAAAAAAGTTCTTTTTCAAGAACAGCAGTCATTCCTTACTTGCATAAGGTGTCACATTGTTTAAAAAAGGTAGCACAAAAAGCTGGAATCAGAGTTGTTTTTTCAGCCAGAAATAAGTTCTCTAGTATGTGCCATCAGGTGAACAGAGAGGACAGAGGGCCACGCGTGTGTGATAAAAAACACGCAATCAAGTTTGTTGAATGTTGTTTTTGTGCCATTTATGAAATTCCCCTCTCTTGCGGCCGCTGTTACATCGGGCATTCTGGCCGCTGTATAAATGACCGCCTCAGGGAACACCGCAATCTAATGCGGGGTTCTGTTGGCAGCCACTTAGCTGCGCACAGCTCCATTTGTGGATGCCGTGCATTGTTTGACAAATGCAAGATACTTCGACGCTACAGAGATAAAAGGACACGTGAGATTTATGAGGCATTCTGCATAATCAAGAAAGGCGATATGTGTGTCAGTGCACCTTCGATAACGCTCCTCACCAGGGAATTGGCGTATTTGACAAGCGAATGATTGCGCAATCACAGTTTATTTGTTATACGCATACAATCATAACAAAAATTACTCTTTCATGTCACTCGACTTCTCTCACTCTTTTTTCAAGTTTCGTGTGCTATATATACACCCCTGTACGAAATAAATTTTTGGTTGTAAGTCAGCGCCTCGTCCGTCTCTTCTCTGTCCTGTGTCCTGTGTTACGCGCTGTTTTTTCACTTCGTAGGTTACGTTAGGTTAGGTTAGGTTAGGTTTGGTTAGGTTAGGTTAGGTTAGGTTAGGTTAGGGATGTTAGGTAAGGTTTGGTTAGGTTAGGTTAGGTTAGGTTAGGTTGGGTTAGGTAAGGTTAGGTTAGGTTAAGATATGAACCGCGCTAAAACTGCATTAAACAATGTCACTTAGTGAGATGCTGTGTTTTTCACCATTACAAGTCGGGAACTGCGATATCTAATGTGAAAGCGCATGAAACCGTCGTAATCTTGTAGAAAACATTGTAAAGTAGCGAATAAAACGTTTTCTAACGATAGAAGTGCGAAGGTTCGGTTAGTTTGAGCTAGAAAGCGTCGTGAAGCCACCAAAAACGATGTCATCTAACGAGATAGTGTTGTTTTATTGCGAGTACGAAACTGCGATAGGTGAAATATTGGGAAAGCACACAAAATGGCATGAACTAGCCAGATACTGCGTCTTGTGCCGTTACAAGTGCGAAACTGCTTTATTGTGATATTCTCGTTAAAGCGCATGCAAGTATCGTGAAACCTTAAAGAACGATGTCATTTAGCGAGATACAGCGTTCTGTACTGTAATAAGTTGGTGAGAAACTGTGAGGTCAAGCAAATATCGTAATTGTGAACGAAACAGTGTAATTGAGCGTACTTAGATACAAGTGCGAATGTTAGGTTAGGTTGAGATATACACCGTCGTAAAACCGCATTAAACAATGTCACTTAGTGAGATGCAGTGTTTTTCACCTTTACAAGTTGGGAACTGCGATATCTAATGTGAAAGCGCTTGAAACCGTCGTAATGTTGTAGAAAGCAATGTAAAGTAGCGAGTAAAACGTTTTCTAACGATAGAAGTGCGAAGGTTATGTTAGGTTGAGTTATGTTAGTTTAAGCTACGTAGCGTCGTGAAACCACCAAAAACGACGTCATCTAACGAGATAGTGTTGTTTTATTGCGAGTATTAAACTGCGATAGGTGAAATGTTGTGAAAGCACACAAAACGGCATGAACAAGCCAAATACTGCGTGTTCTACCGTTACAAGTGCGAAACTGCTATATTGTGATATTCTCGATAAAGCGCATGCAAGTATCGTGAAACCTTAAAGAACGATGTCATTTAGCGAGATACAGCGTTCTGTACTGTAATAAGTTGGTGAGAAACTGTGAGGTCAAGCAAATATCGTAATTGTGAACGAAACAGTGTAATTGAGCGTCTTTAGATACAAGTGCGAATGTTAGGTTAGGTTGATATATCAACCGTCGTAAAACCGCATTAAACAATGTCACTTAGTGAGATGCAGTGTTTTTCACCTTTACAAGTTGGGAACTGTGATACCTAATGTGAAAGCGCTTGAAACCGTCGTAATGTTGTAGAAAGCAATGTAAAGTAGCGAGTAAAACGTTTTCTAACGATAGAAGTGCGAAGGTTATGTTAGGTTGAGTTATGTTAGTTTAAGCTAGGTAGCGTCGTGAAACTACCAAAAACAACGTCATCTAACGAGATAGTGTTGTTTTATTGCGAGTACGAAACTGCGATAGGTGAAATGTTGTGAAAGCACACAAAACGGCATGAACAAGCCAAATACTGCGTGTTGTACCGTTACAAGTGCGAAACTGCTATGTTGTGATATTCTCGTTGAAGCACATGCAAGCATCGTGAAACCTTAAAGAACGATGTCATTTAGCGAGATACAGCGTTCTGTACTGCAATAAGTTGGTGAAAAACTGTGAGGTTATGCAAATATCCTAATTGTGAACGAAACAGTGTAATAGAGCGTTTTTAATACAAGTGCGAATGTTAGGTTAGGTTAAGATATGAACCGTCGTAAAACCGCATTAAACAATGTCACTTAGTGAGATGTAGTGTTTTTCAACATTACAAGTCGGGAACTACGATATCTAATGTGAAAGCGCATGAAACCGTCGTAATCTTGTAGAAAACATTGTAAAGTTGCGAGTAAAACGTTTTCTAACGATAGAAGTGCGAAGGTTAGCTTGAGTTATGTTAGTTTAAGCTATGTAGCGTCGTGAGACCACCAAAAAGAACGTCATCTAACGAGATAGTGTTGTTTTATTGCGAGTACGAAACTGCGATAGGTAAAATGTTGTGAAAGCACACAAAACGGCATGAACAAGCCAAATACTGCGTGTTGTACCGTTACAAGTGCGAAACTGCTATGTTGTGACATTCTCGGTAAAGCGCATGCAAGTATCGTGAAACCTAAAAGAACGATGTCATTTAGCGAGATACAGCGTTCTGTACTGTAATAAGTTGGTGAAAAACTGTGAGGGTATGCAAATATCCTAATTGTGAACGAAACAGTGTAATAGAGCGTTTTTTAATGCAAGTGCGAATGTTAGGTTAGGTTAAGATATGAACCGTCGTAAAACCGCATTAAACAATGTCACTTAGTGAGATGCAGTGTTTTCCACCATTACAAGTCGGGAACTGCGATATCTAATGTGAAAGCGCTTACAAACGTCGTTAGGTTAGGTTAGGTTAGGTTAGGTTAGGTTACGTTAGGTTAGGTTAGGTTAGGTTTGGTTAGGTTAGGTTAGGTTAGGTTAGGTTAGGGATGTTAGGTAAGGTTTGGTTAGGTTAGGTTAGGTTAGGTTGGGTTAGGTAAGGTTAGGTTAGGTTAAGATATGAACCGCGCTAAAACTGCATTAAACAATGTCACTTAGTGAGATGCTGTGTTTTTCACCATTACAAGTCGGGAACTGCGATATCTAATGTGAAAGCGCACGAAACCGTCGTAATCTTGTAGAAAACATTGTAAAGTAGCGAATAAAACGTTTTCTAACGATAGAAGTGCGAAGGTTCGGTTAGTTTGAGCTAGGTAGCGTCGTGAAGCCACCAAAAACGATGTCATCTAACGAGATAGTGTTGTTTTATTGCGAGTACGAAACTGCGATAGGTGAAATATTGGGAAAGCACACAAAATGGCATGAACTAGCCAGATACTGCGTCTTGTGCCGTTACAAGTGCGAAACTGCTTTATTGTGATATTCTCGTTAAAGCGCATGCAAGTATCGTGAAACCTTAAAGAACGATGTCATTTAGCGAGATACAGCGTTCTGTACTGTAATAAGTTGGTGAGAAACTGTGAGGTCAAGCAAATATCGTAATTGTGAACGAAACAGTGTAATTGAGCGTACTTAGATACAAGTGCGAATGTTAGGTTAGGTTGAGATATACACCGTCGTAAAACCGCATTAAACAATGTCACTTAGTGAGATGCAGTGTTTTTCACCTTTACAAGTTGGGAACTGCGATATCTAATGTGAAAGCGCTTGAAACCGTCGTAATGTTGTAGAAAGCAATGTAAAGTAGCGAGTAAAACGTTTTCTAACGATAGAAGTGCGAAGGTTATGTTAGGTTGAGTTATGTTAGTTTAAGCTACGTAGCGTCGTGAAACCACCAAAAACGACGTCATCTAACGAGATAGTGTTGTTTTATTGCGAGTATTAAACTGCGATAGGTGAAATGTTGTGAAAGCACACAAAACGGCATGAATAAGCCAAATACTGCGTGTTCTACCGTTACAAGTGCGAAACTGCTATATTGTGATATTCTCGGTAAAGCGCATGCAAGTATCGTGAAACCTTAAAGAACGATGTCATTTAGCGAGATACAGCGTTCTGTACTGTAATAAGTTGGTGAGAAACTGTGAGGTCAAGCAAATATCGTAATTGTGAACGAAACAGTGTAATTGAGCGTCTTTAGATACAAGTGCGAATGTTAGGTTAGGTTGATATATCAACCGTCGTAAAACCGCATTAAACAATGTCACTTAGTGAGATGTAGTGTTTTTCAACATTACAAGTCGGGAACTACGATATCTAATGTGAAAGCGCATGAAACCGTCGTAATCTTGTAAAAAACATTGTAAAGTTGCGAGTAAAACGTTTTCTAACGATAGAAGTGCGAAGGTTAGGTTAGGTTAGGTTAATTTAGGCTAGGTAGCGTCGTGAAACTACCAAAAACGACGTCATCTAACGAGATAGTGTTGTTTTATAGCGAGTATTAAACTGCCATAGGTGAAATGTTGTGAAAGCACACAAAACGGCATGAACAAGCCAAATACTGCGTGTTCTACCGTTACAAGTGCGAAACTGCTATATTGTGATATTCTCGTTAAAGCGCATGCAAGCATCGTGAAACCTTGAAGAACAATGTCATTTAGCGAGATACAGCGTTCTGTACTGCAATAAGTTGGTGAAAAACTGTGAGGTTATGCAAATATCGTAATTGTGAACAAAACAGTGTAATAGAGCGTTTTTAGATACAAGTGCGAATGTTAGGTTAGGTTAAGATATGAACCGTCGTAAAACCGCATTAAACAATGTCAATTAGTGAGATGCCGTGTTTTTCACCATTAAAAGTGGGGAACTGCGATATCTAATGTGAAAGCGCTTGCAACCGTCGTTAGGTTAGGTTAGGTTAGGTTAGGTTAGGTTAGGTTAGGTTTGGTTAGGTTAGGTTAGGTTAGGTTAGATTAGGTGAGGTTGGGTTGAGTTGGGTTAGGTTAGGTTAGGTTAGGTTAGGTTGGGTTAGGTTAGGTTATGTTAGGTTACGTTAGGTTAGGTTAGGTTAGGTTACGTTAGGTTAGGTTAGGTTAGGTAAGGATAATTTGGTTAGGTTAGGTAAGGTTAGGTTAGGTTAGGTTAGGTTGGGTGTGGTGTTGTTGAGTTGGGTTGGGTTAGGTTGGGTTAGGTTGGGTTAGGTTACGTTAGGTTAGGTTAGGTTACGTTAGGTTATGTTAGGTTAGGTTAGGTTACGTTAGGTTAGGTTAGGTCAGGTTAGGTTAGGTTACGTTAGAATAGGTTAGGTTAGGTTAGGTTACGTTAGGTTAGGTTAAGTTAGGTTAGGTTAGGTTTGGTTAGGTTAGATTAGGTTAGCTTTGGTTAGGTTAGGTTGGGTTGGGTTGGGTTAGGTTGGGTTAGGTTAGGTTAGGTTAGGTTAGGTTGGGTTAGGTTAGTTTAGGTTAGGTTAGGTTAGGTTGGGTTGGGTTGGTTAGGTTAGGTTAGGTAAGGTTAGGTTAGGTTAGGTTAGGTTAGGTTACGTTAGGTTAAGGTATGAACCGTCGTAAAACCGCATTAAACAATGTCACTTAGTGAGATGCAGTGTTTTTCACCTTTACAAGTTGGGAACTGTGATATCTAATGTGAAAGCGCTTGAAACCGTCGTAATGTTGTAGAAAGCAATGTAAAGTAGCGAGTAAAACGTTTTCTAACGATAGAAGTGCGAAGGTTATGTTAGGTTGAGTTATGTTAGTTTAAGCTAGGTAGCGTCGTGAAACTACCAAAAACAACGTCAATTAACGAGATAGTGTTGTTTTATTGCGAGTACGAAACTGCGATAGGTGAAATGTTGTGAAAGCACACAAAACGGCATGAACAAGCCAAATACTGCGTGTTGTACCGTTACAAGTGCGAAACTGCTATGTTGTGATATTCTCGTTGAAGCGCATGCAAGCATCGTGAAACCTTAAAGAACGATGTCATTTAGCGAGATACAGCGTTCTGTACTGCAATAAGTTGGTGAAAAACTGTGAGGTTATGCAAATATCCTAATTGTGAACGAAACAGTGTAATAGAGCGTTTTTAATACAAGTGCGAATGTTAGGTTAGGTTAAGATATGAACCGTCGTAAAACCGCATTAAACAATGTCACTTAGTGAGATGTAGTGTTTTTCAACATTACAAGTCGGGAACTACGATATCTAATGTGAAAGCGCATGAAACCGTCGTAATCTTGTAGAAAACATTGTAAAGTTGCGAGTAAAACGTTTTCTAACGATAGAAGTGCGAAGGTTAGCTTGAGTTATGTTAGTTTAAGCTATGTAGCGTCGTGAGACCACCAAAAAGAACGTCATCTAACGAGATAGTGTTGTTTTATTGCGAGTACGAAACTGCGATAGGTAAAATGTTGTGAAAGCACACAAAACGGCATGAACAAGCCAAATACTGCGTGTTGTACCGTTACAAGTGCGAAACTGCTATGTTGTGACATTCTCGGTAAAG
Organism: Rhipicephalus microplus; assembly: GCF_043290135.1. Taxonomy (NCBI): domain Eukaryota; kingdom Metazoa; phylum Arthropoda; class Arachnida; order Ixodida; family Ixodidae; genus Rhipicephalus; species Rhipicephalus microplus. The sequence continues at coordinate 236,859,886 of NC_134703.1, forward strand.
CGCATGCAAGTATCGTGAAACCTAAAAGAACGATGTCATTTAGCGAGATACAGCGTTCTGTACTGTAATAAGTTGGTGAAAAACTGTGAGGTCAAGCAAATATCGTAATTGTGAACGAAACAGTGTAATTGAGCGTACTTAGATACAAGTGCGAATGTTAGGTTAGGTTGAGATATACACCGTCGTAAAACCGCATTAAACAATGTCACTTAGTGAGATGCAGTGTTTTTCACCTTTACAAGTTGGGAACTGCGATATCTAATGTGAAAGCGCTTGAAACCGTCGTAATGTTGTAGAAAGCAATGTAAAGTAGCGAGTAAAACGTTTTCTAACGATAGAAGTGCGAAGGTTATGTTAGGTTGAGTTATGTTAGTTTAAGCTACGTAGCGTCGTGAAACCACCAAAAACGACGTCATCTAACGAGATAGTGTTGTTTTATTGCGAGTATTAAACTGCGATAGGTGAAATGTTGTGAAAGCACACAAAACGGCATGAACAAGCCAAATACTGCGTGTTCTACCGTTACAAGTGCGAAACTGCTATATTGTGATATTCTCGGTAAAGCGCATGCAAGTATCGTGAAACCTTAAAGAACGATGTCATTTAGCGAGATACAGCGTTCTGTACTGTAATAAGTTGGTGAGAAACTGTGAGGTCAAGCAAATATCGTAATTGTGAACGAAACAGTGTAATTGAGCGTCTTTAGATACAAGTGCGAATGTTAGGTTAGGTTGATATATCAACCGTCGTAAAACCGCATTAAACAATGTCACTTAGTGAGATGTAGTGTTTTTCAACATTACAAGTCGGGAACTACGATATCTAATGTGAAAGCGCATGAAACCGTCGTAATCTTGTAAAAAACATTGTAAAGTTGCGAGTAAAACGTTTTCTAACGATAGAAGTGCGAAGGTTAGGTTAGGTTAGGTTAATTTAAGCTAGGTAGCGTCGTGAAACTACCAAAAACGACGTCATCTAACGAGATAGTGTTGTTTTATAGCGAGTATTAAACTGCCATAGGTGAAATGTTGTGAAAGCACACAAAACGGCATGAACAAGCCAAATACTGCGTGTTCTACCGTTACAAGTGCGAAACTGCTATATTGTGATATTCTCGTTAAAGCGCATGCAAGCATCGTGAAACCTTGAAGAACAATGTCATTTAGCGAGATACAGCGTTCTGTACTGCAATAAGTTGGTGAAAAACTGTGAGGTTATGCAAATATCGTAATTGTGAACAAAACAGTGTAATAGAGCGTTTTTAGATACAAGTGCGAATGTTAGGTTAGGTTAAGATATGAACCGTCGTAAAACCGCATTAAACAATGTCAATTAGTGAGATGCCGTGTTTTTCACCATTAAAAGTGGGGAACTGCGATATCTAATGTGAAAGCGCTTGCAACCGTCGTTAGGTTAGGTTAGGTTAGGTTAGGTTAGGTTAGGTTAGGTTTGGTTAGGTTAGGTTAGGTTAGGTTAGATTAGGTGAGGTTGGGTTGAGTTGGGTTAGGTTAGGTTAGGTTAGGTTAGGTTGGGTTAGGTTAGGTTATGTTAGGTTACGTTAGGTTAGGTTAGGTTAGGTTACGTTAGGTTCGGTTAGGTTAGGTAAGGATAATTTGGTTAGGTTAGGTAAGGTTAGGTTAGGTTAGGTTAGGTTGGGTGTGGTGTTGTTGAGTTGGGTTGGGTTAGGTTGGGTTAGGTTACGTTAGGTTAGGTTAGGTTACGTTAGGTTATGTTAGGTTAGGTTAGGTTACGTTAGGTTAGGTTAGGTCAGGTTAGGTTAGGTTACGTTAGAATAGGTTAGGTTAGGTTAGGTTACGTTAGGTTAGGTTAAGTTAGGTTAGGTTAGGTTTGGTTAGGTTAGATTAGGTTAGCTTTGGTTAGGTTAGGTTGGGTTGGGTTGGGTTAGGTTGGGTTAGGTTAGGTTAGGTTAGGTTAGGTTGGGTTAGGTTAGTTTAGGTTAGGTTAGGTTAGGTTGGGTTGGGTTGGTTAGGTTAGGTTAGGTAAGGTTAGGTTAGGTTAGGTTAGGTTACGTTAGGTTAAGGTATGAACCGTCGTAAAACCGCATTAAACAATGTCACTTAGTGAGATGCAGTGTTTTTCACCTTTACAAGTTGGGAACTGTGATATCTAATGTGAAAGCGCTTGAAACCGTCGTAATGTTGTAGAAAGCAATGTAAAGTAGCGAGTAAAACGTTTTCTAACGATAGAAGTGCGAAGGTTATGTTAGGTTGAGTTATGTTAGTTTAAGCTAGGTAGCGTCGTGAAACTACCAAAAACAACGTCAATTAACGAGATAGTGTTGTTTTATTGCGAGTACGAAACTGCGATAGGTGAAATGTTGTGAAAGCACACAAAACGGCATGAACAAGCCAAATACTGCGTGTTGTACCGTTACAAGTGCGAAACTGCTATGTTGTGATATTCTCGTTGAAGCGCATGCAAGCATCGTGAAACCTTAAAGAACGATGTCATTTAGCGAGATACAGCGTTCTGTACTGCAATAAGTTGGTGAAAAACTGTGAGGTTATGCAAATATCCTAATTGTGAACGAAACAGTGTAATAGAGCGTTTTTAATACAAGTGCGAATGTTAGGTTAGGTTAAGATATGAACTGTCGTAAAACCGCATTAAACAATGTCACTTAGTGAGATGTAGTGTTTTTCAACATTACAAGTCGGGAACTACGATATCTAATGTGAAAGCGCATGAAACCGTCGTAATCTTGTAGAAAACATTGTAAAGTTGCGAGTAAAACGTTTTCTAACGATAGAAGTGCGAAGGTTAGCTTGAGTTATGTTAGTTTAAGCTATGTAGCGTCGTGAGACCACCAAAAAGAACGTCATCTAACGAGATAGTGTTGTTTTATTGCGAGTACGAAACTGCGATAGGTAAAATGTTGTGAAAGCACACAAAACGGCATGAACAAGCCAAATACTGCGTGTTGTACCGTTACAAGTGCGAAACTGCTATGTTGTGACATTCTCGGTAAAGCGCATGCAAGTATCGTGAAACCTAAAAGAACGATGTCATTTAGCGAGATACAGCGTTCTGTACTGTAATAAGTTGGTGAAAAACTGTGAGGGTATGCAAATATCCTAATTGTGAACGAAACAGTGTAATAGAGCGTTTTTTAATGCAAGTGCGAATGTTAGGTTAGGTTAAGATATGAACCGTCGTAAAACCGCATTAAACAATGTCACTTAGTGAGATGCAGTGTTTTTCACCATTACAAGTCGGGAACTGCGATATCTAATGTGAAAGCGCTTGCAAACGTCGTTAGGTTAGGTTAGGTTAGGTTAGGTTAGGTTACGTTAGGTTAGGTTAGGTTAGGTTTGGTTAGGTTAGGTTAGGTTAGGTTAGGGATGTTAGGTAAGGTTTGGTTAGGTTAGGTTAGGTTAGGTTGGGTTAGGTAAGGTTAGGTTAGGTTAAGATATGAACCGCGCTAAAACTGCATTAAACAATGTCACTTAGTGAGATGCTGTGTTTTTCACCATTACAAGTCGGGAACTGCGATATCTAATGTGAAAGCGCATGAAACCGTCGTAATCTTGTAGAAAACATTGTAAAGTAGCGAATAAAACGTTTTCTAACGATAGAAGTGCGAAGGTTCGGTTAGTTTGAGCTAGGTAGCGTCGTGAAGCCACCAAAAACGATGTCATCTAACGAGATAGTGTTGTTTTATTGCGAGTACGAAACTGCGATAGGTGAAATATTGGGAAAGCACACAAAATGGCATGAACTAGCCAGATACTGCGTCTTGTGCCGTTACAAGTGCGAAACTGCTTTATTGTGATATTCTCGTTAAAGCGCATGCAAGTATCGTGAAACCTTAAAGAACGATGTCATTTAGCGAGATACAGCGTTCTGTACTGTAATAAGTTGGTGAGAAACTGTGAGGTCAAGCAAATATCGTAATTGTGAACGAAACAGTGTAATTGAGCGTACTTAGATACAAGTGCGAATGTTAGGTTAGGTTGAGATATACACCGTCGTAAAACCGCATTAAACAATGTCACTTAGTGAGATGCAGTGTTTTTCACCTTTACAAGTTGGGAACTGCGATATCTAATGTGAAAGCGCTTGAAACCGTCGTAATGTTGTAGAAAGCAATGTAAAGTAGCGAGTAAAACGTTTTCTAACGATAGAAGTGCGAAGGTTATGTTAGGTTGAGTTATGTTAGTTTAAGCTAGGTAGCGTCGTGCAACTACCAAAAACAACGTCATCTAACGAGATAGTGTTGTTTTATTGCGAGTACGAAACTGCGATAGGTGAAATGTTGTGAAAGCACACAAAACGGCATGAACAAGCCAAATACTGCGTGTTGTACCGTTACAAGTGCGAAACTGCTATGTTGTGACATTCTCGGTAAAGCGCATGCAAGTATCGTGAAACCTTAAAGAACGATGTCATTTAGCGAGATACAGCGTTCTGTACTGTAATTAGTTGGTGAGAAACTGTGAGGTCAAGCAAATATCGTAATTGTGAACGAAACAGTGTAATTGAGCGTCTTTAGATACAAGTGCGATTGTTAGGTTAGGTTGACATATCAACCATCGTAAAACCGCATTAAACAACGTCACTTAGTGAGATGTAGCGTTTTTCAACATTACAAGTCGGGAACTACGATATCTAATGTGAAAGCGCATGAAACCGTCGTAATCTTGTAGAAAACATTGTAAAGTTGCGAGTAAAACGTTTTCTAACGATAGAAGCGCGAAGGTTAGGTTAGGTTAGTTTAGGCTAGGTAGCGTCGTGAAACTACCAAAAACGACGTCATCTAAAGAGATAGTGTTGTTTTATTGCGAGTATTAAACTGCGATAGGTGAAATGTTGTGAAAGCACACAAAACGGCATGAACAAGCCAAATACTGCGTGCTCTACCGTTACAAGTGCGAAACTGCTATATTGTGATATTCTCGTTAAAGCGCATGCAAGCATCGTGAAACCTTAAAGAACAATGTCATTTAGCGAGATACAGCGTTCTGTACTGCAATAAGTTGGTGAAAAACTGTGAGGTTATGCAAATATCGTAATTGTGAACGAAACAGTGTAATAGAGCGTTTTTTCAATACAAGTACGAATGTTAGGTTAGGTTAAGATATGAACCGTCGTAAAACCGCACTAAACAATGTCACTTAGTGAGATGCAGTGTTTTTCACCATTACAAGTCGGGAACTGCGATATCTAATGTGAAAGCGCTTGCAAACGTCGTTAGGTTAGGTTAGGTTAGGTTAGGTCAGGTTAGGTTACGTTAGGTTAGGTTTGGTTAGGTTAGGTTAGGTTAGGTTAGGTTAGGTTAGGTTAGGTTAGGTTGGGTTAGGTTAGGTTAGGTTACGTTAGGTTAAGGTATGAACCGTCGTAAAACCGCAATAAACAATGTCACTTAGTGAGATGCAGTGTTTTTCACCTTTACAAGTTGGGAACTGCGATATCTAATGTGAAAGCGCTTGAAACCGTCGTAATGTTGTAGAAAGCAATGTAAAGTAGCGAATAAAACGTTTTCTAACGATAGAAGTGCGAAGGTTATGTTAGGTTGAGTTATGTTAGTTTAAGCTAGGTAGCGTCGTGAAACCACCAAAAACGACGTCATCTAACAAGATAGTGTTGTTTTATTGCGAGTACGAAACTGCGATAGGTAAAATGTTGTGAAAGCACACAAAACGGCATGAACAAGCCAAATACTGCGTGTTGTACCGTTACAAGTGCGAAACTGCTATGTTTTGACATTCTCGGTAAAGCGCATGCAAGTATCGTGAAACCTTAAAGAACGATGTCATTTAGCGAGATACAGCGTTCTGTACTGTAATAAGTTGGTGAGAAACTGTGAGGTCAAGCAAATATCGTAATTGTGAACGAAACAGTGTAATTGAGCGTCTTTAGATGCAAGTGCGAATGTTAGGTTAGGTTGACATATCAACCGTCGTAAAATCGCATTAAACAATGTCACTTAGTGAGATGTAGTGTTTTTCAACATTACAAGTCGGGAACTACGATATCTAATGTGAAAACGCATGAAACCGTCGTAATCTTGTAGAAAACATTGTAAAGTTGCGAGTAAAACGTTTTCTAACGATAGAAGTGCGAAGGTTATGTTAGGTTGAGTTATGTTAGTTTAAGCTAGGTAGCGTCGTGAAACTACCAAAAACAACGTCAATTAACGAGATAGTGTTGTTTTATTGCGAGTACGAAACTGCGATAGGTGAAATGTTGTGAAAGCACACAAAACGGCATGAACAAGCCAAATACTGCGTGTTGTACCGTTACAAGTGCGAAACTGCTATGTTGTGATATTCTCGTTGAAGCGCATGCAAGCATCGTGAAACCTTAAAGAACGATGTCATTTAGCGAGATACAGCGTTCTGTACTGCAATAAGTTGGTGAAAAACTGTGAGGTTATGCAAATATCCTAATTGTGAACGAAACAGTGTAATAGAGCGTTTTTAATACAAGTGCGAATGTTAGGTTAGGTTAAGATATGAACCGTCGTAAAACCGCATTAAACAATGTCACTTAGTGAGATGTAGTGTTTTTCAACATTACAAGTCGGGAACTACGATATCTAATGTGAAAGCGCATGAAACCGTCGTAATCTTGTAGAAAACATTGTAAAGTTGCGAGTAAAACGTTTTCTAACGATAGAAGTGCGAAGGTTAGCTTGAGTTATGTTAGTTTAAGCTATGTAGCGTCGTGAGACCACCAAAAAGAACGTCATCTAACGAGATAGTGTTGTTTTATTGCGAGTACGAAACTGCGATAGGTAAAATGTTGTGAAAGCACACAAAACGGCATGAACAAGCCAAATACTGCGTGTTGTACCGTTACAAGTGCGAAACTGCTATGTTGTGACATTCTCGGTAAAGCGCATGCAAGTATCGTGAAACCTAAAAGAACGATGTCATTTAGCGAGATACAGCGTTCTGTACTGTAATAAGTTGGTGAAAAACTGTGAGGTCAAGCAAATATCGTAATTGTGAACGAAACAGTGTAATTGAGCGTACTTAGATACAAGTGCGAATGTTAGGTTAGGTTGAGATATACACCGTCGTAAAACCGCATTAAACAATGTCACTTAGTGAGATGCAGTGTTTTTCACCTTTACAAGTTGGGAACTGCGATATCTAATGTGAAAGCGCTTGAAACCGTCGTAATGTTGTAGAAAGCAATGTAAAGTAGCGAGTAAAACGTTTTCTAACGATAGAAGTGCGAAGGTTATGTTAGGTTGAGTTATGTTAGTTTAAGCTACGTAGCGTCGTGAAACCACCAAAAACGACGTCATCTAACGAGATAGTGTTGTTTTATTGCGAGTATTAAACTGCGATAGGTGAAATGTTGTGAAAGCACACAAAACGGCATGAACAAGCCAAATACTGCGTGTTCTACCGTTACAAGTGCGAAACTGCTATATTGTGATATTCTCGGTAAAGCGCATGCAAGTATCGTGAAACCTTAAAGAACGATGTCATTTAGCGAGATACAGCGTTCTGTACTGTAATAAGTTGGTGAGAAACTGTGAGGTCAAGCAAATATCGTAATTGTGAACGAAACAGTGTAATTGAGCGTCTTTAGATACAAGTGCGAATGTTAGGTTAGGTTGATATATCAACCGTCGTAAAACCGCATTAAACAATGTCACTTAGTGAGATGTAGTGTTTTTCAACATTACAAGTCGGGAACTACGATATCTAATGTGAAAGCGCATGAAACCGTCGTAATCTTGTAAAAAACATTGTAAAGTTGCGAGTAAAACGTTTTCTAACGATAGAAGTGCGAAGGTTAGGTTAGGTTAGGTTAATTTAAGCTAGGTAGCGTCGTGAAACTACCAAAAACGACGTCATCTAACGAGATAGTGTTGTTTTATAGCGAGTATTAAACTGCCATAGGTGAAATGTTGTGAAAGCACACAAAACGGCATGAACAAGCCAAATACTGCGTGTTCTACCGTTACAAGTGCGAAACTGCTATATTGTGATATTCTCGTTAAAGCGCATGCAAGCATCGTGAAACCTTGAAGAACAATGTCATTTAGCGAGATACAGCGTTCTGTACTGCAATAAGTTGGTGAAAAACTGTGAGGTTATGCAAATATCGTAATTGTGAACAAAACAGTGTAATAGAGCGTTTTTAGATACAAGTGCGAATGTTAGGTTAGGTTAAGATATGAACCGTCGTAAAACCGCATTAAACAATGTCAATTAGTGAGATGCCGTGTTTTTCACCATTAAAAGTGGGGAACTGCGATATCTAATGTGAAAGCGCTTGCAACCGTCGTTAGGTTAGGTTAGGTTAGGTTAGGTTAGGTTAGGTTTGGTTAGGTTAGGTTAGGTTAGGTTAGATTAGGTGAGGTTGGGTTGAGTTGGGTTAGGTTAGGTTAGGTTAGGTTAGGTTGGGTTAGGTTAGGTTATGTTAGGTTACGTTAGGTTAGGTTAGGTTAGGTTACGTTAGGTTCGGTTAGGTTAGGTAAGGATAATTTGGTTAGGTTAGGTAAGGTTAGGTTAGGTTAGGTTAGGTTGGGTGTGGTGTTGTTGAGTTGGGTTGGGTTAGGTTGGGTTAGGTTGGGTTAGGTTACGTTAGGTTAGGTTAGGTTACGTTAGGTTATGTTAGGTTAGGTTAGGTTACGTTAGGTTAGGTTAGGTCAGGTTAGGTTAGGTTACGTTAGAATAGGTTAGGTTAGGTTAGGTTACGTTAGGTTAGGTTAAGTTAGGTTAGGTTAGGTTTGGTTAGGTTAGATTAGGTTAGCTTTGGTTAGGTTAGGTTGGGTTGGGTTGGGTTAGGTTGGGTTAGGTTAGGTTAGGTTAGGTTAGGTTGGGTTAGGTTAGTTTAGGTTAGGTTAGGTTAGGTTGGGTTGGGTTGGTTAGGTTAGGTTAGGTAAGGTTAGGTTAGGTTAGGTTAGGTTACGTTAGGTTAAGGTATGAACCGTCGTAAAACCGCATTAAACAATGTCACTTAGTGAGATGCAGTGTTTTTCACCTTTACAAGTTGGGAACTGTGATATCTAATGTGAAAGCGCTTGAAACCGTCGTAATGTTGTAGAAAGCAATGTAAAGTAGCGAGTAAAACGTTTTCTAACGATAGAAGTGCGAAGGTTATGTTAGGTTGAGTTATGTTAGTTTAAGCTAGGTAGCGTCGTGAAACTACCAAAAACAACGTCAATTAACGAGATAGTGTTGTTTTATTGCGAGTACGAAACTGCGATAGGTGAAATGTTGTGAAAGCACACAAAACGGCATGAACAAGCCAAATACTGCGTGTTGTACCGTTACAAGTGCGAAACTGCTATGTTGTGATATTCTCGTTGAAGCGCATGCAAGCATCGTGAAACCTTAAAGAACGATGTCATTTAGCGAGATACAGCGTTCTGTACTGCAATAAGTTGGTGAAAAACTGTGAGGTTATGCAAATATCCTAATTGTGAACGAAACAGTGTAATAGAGCGTTTTTAATACAAGTGCGAATGTTAGGTTAGGTTAAGATATGAACTGTCGTAAAACCGCATTAAACAATGTCACTTAGTGAGATGTAGTGTTTTTCAACATTACAAGTCGGGAACTACGATATCTAATGTGAAAGCGCATGAAACCGTCGTAATCTTGTAGAAAACATTGTAAAGTTGCGAGTAAAACGTTTTCTAACGATAGAAGTGCGAAGGTTAGCTTGAGTTATGTTAGTTTAAGCTATGTAGCGTCGTGAGACCACCAAAAAGAACGTCATCTAACGAGATAGTGTTGTTTTATTGCGAGTACGAAACTGCGATAGGTAAAATGTTGTGAAAGCACACAAAACGGCATGAACAAGCCAAATACTGCGTGTTGTACCGTTACAAGTGCGAAACTGCTATGTTGTGACATTCTCGGTAAAGCGCATGCAAGTATCGTGAAACCTAAAAGAACGATGTCATTTAGCGAGATACAGCGTTCTGTACTGTAATAAGTTGGTGAAAAACTGTGAGGGTATGCAAATATCCTAATTGTGAACGAAACAGTGTAATAGAGCGTTTTTTAATGCAAGTGCGAATGTTAGGTTAGGTTAAGATATGAACCGTCGTAAAACCGCATTAAACAATGTCACTTAGTGAGATGCAGTGTTTTTCACCATTACAAGTCGGGAACTGCGATATCTAATGTGAAAGCGCTTGCAAACGTCGTTAGGTTAGGTTAGGTTAGGTTAGGTTAGGTTACGTTAGGTTAGGTTAGGTTAGGTTTGGTTAGGTTAGGTTAGGTTAGGTTAGGGATGTTAGGTAAGGTTAGGTTAGGTTAGGTTAGGTTAGGTTGGGTTAGGTAAGGTTAGGTTAGGTTAAGATATGAACCGCGCTAAAACTGCATTAAACAATGTCACTTAGTGAGATGCTGTGTTTTTCACCATTACAAGTCGGGAACTGCGATATCTAATGTGAAAGCGCATGAAACCGTCGTAATCTTGTAGAAAACATTGTAAAGTAGCGAATAAAACGTTTTCTAACGATAGAAGTGCGAAGGTTCGGTTAGTTTGAGCTAGGTAGCGTCGTGAAGCCACCAAAAACGATGTCATCTAACGAGATAGTGTTGTTTTATTGCGAGTACGAAACTGCGATAGGTGAAATATTGGGAAAGCACACAAAATGGCATGAACTAGCCAGATACTGCGTCTTGTGCCGTTACAAGTGCGAAACTGCTTTATTGTGATATTCTCGTTAAAGCGCATGCAAGTATCGTGAAACCTTAAAGAACGATGTCATTTAGCGAGATACAGCGTTCTGTACTGTAATAAGTTGGTGAGAAACTGTGAGGTCAAGCAAATATCGTAATTGTGAACGAAACAGTGTAATTGAGCGTACTTAGATACAAGTGCGAATGTTAGGTTAGGTTGAGATATACACCGTCGTAAAACCGCATTAAACAATGTCACTTAGTGAGATGCAGTGTTTTTCACCTTTACAAGTTGGGAACTGCGATATCTAATGTGAAAGCGCTTGAAACCGTCGTAATGTTGTAGAAAGCAATGTAAAGTAGCGAGTAAAACGTTTTCTAACGATAGAAGTGCGAAGGTTATGTTAGGTTGAGTTATGTTAGTTTAAGCTAGGTAGCGTCGTGCAACTACCAAAAACAACGTCATCTAACGAGATAGTGTTGTTTTATTGCGAGTACGAAACTGCGATAGGTGAAATGTTGTGAAAGCACACAAAACGGCATGAACAAGCCAAATACTGCGTGTTGTACCGTTACAAGTGCGAAACTGCTATGTTGTGACATTCTCGGTAAAGCGCATGCAAGTATCGTGAAACCTTAAAGAACGATGTCATTTAGCGAGATACAGCGTTCTGTACTGTAATTAGTTGGTGAGAAACTGTGAGGTCAAGCAAATATCGTAATTGTGAACGAAACAGTGTAATTGAGCGTCTTTAGATACAAGTGCGAATGTTAGGTTAGGTTGACATATCAACCATCGTAAAACCGCATTAAACAACGTCACTTAGTGAGATGTAGCGTTTTTCAACATTACAAGTCGGGAACTACGATATCTAATGTGAAAGCGCATGAAACCGTCGTAATCTTGTAGAAAACATTGTAAAGTTGCGAGTAAAACGTTTTCTAACGATAGAAGCGCGAAGGTTAGGTTAGGTTAGTTTAGGCTAGGTAGCGTCGTGAAACTACCAAAAACGACGTCATCTAAAGAGATAGTGTTGTTTTATTGCGAGTATTAAACTGCGATAGGTGAAATGTTGTGAAAGCACACAAAACGGCATGAACAAGCCAAATACTGCGTGCTCTACCGTTACAAGTGCGAAACTGCTATATTGTGATATTCTCGTTAAAGCGCATGCAAGCATCGTGAAACCTTAAAGAACAATGTCATTTAGCGAGATACAGCGTTCTGTACTGCAATAAGTTGGTGAAAAACTGTGAGGTTATGCAAATATCGTAATTGTGAACGAAACAGTGTAATAGAGCGTTTTTCAATACAAGTACGAATGTTAGGTTAGGTTAAGATATGAACCGTCGTAAAACCGCACTAAACAATGTCACTTAGTGAGATGCAGTGTTTTTCACCATTACAAGTCGGGAACTGCGATATCTAATGTGAAAGCGCTTGCAAACGTCGTTAGGTTAGGTTAGGTTAGGTTAGGTCAGGTTAGGTTACGTTAGGTTAGGTTTGGTTAGGTTAGGTTAGGTTAGGTTAGGTTAGGTTAGGTTAGGTTAGGTTGGGTTAGGTTAGGTTAGGTTACGTTAGGTTAAGGTATGAACCGTCGTAAAACCGCAATAAACAATGTCACTTAGTGAGATGCAGTGTTTTTCACCTTTACAAGTTGGGAACTGCGATATCTAATGTGAAAGCGCTTGAAACCGTCGTAATGTTGTAGAAAGCAATGTAAAGTAGCGAATAAAACGTTTTCTAACGATAGAAGTGCGAAGGTTATGTTAGGTTGAGTTATGTTAGTTTAAGCTAGGTAGCGTCGTGAAACCACCAAAAACGACGTCATCTAACAAGATAGTGTTGTTTTATTGCGAGTACGAAACTGCGATAGGTAAAATGTTGTGAAAGCACACAAAACGGCATGAACAAGCCAAATACTGCGTGTTGTACCGTTACAAGTGCGAAACTGCTATGTTTTGACATTCTCGGTAAAGCGCATGCAAGTATCGTGAAACCTTAAAGAACGATGTCATTTAGCGAGATACAGCGTTCTGTACTGTAATAAGTTGGTGAGAAACTGTGAGGTCAAGCAAATATCGTAATTGTGAACGAAACAGTGTAATTGAGCGTCTTTAGATGCAAGTGCGAATGTTAGGTTAGGTTGACATATCAACCGTCGTAAAATCGCATTAAACAATGTCACTTAGTGAGATGTAGTGTTTTTCAACATTACAAGTCGGGAACTACGATATCTAATGTGAAAACGCATGAAACCGTCGTAATCTTGTAGAAAACATTGTAAAGTTGCGAGTAAAACGTTTTCTAACGATAGAAATGCGAAGGTTAGGTTATGTTAGGTTAGTTTAAGCTAGGTAGCGTCGTGAAACTACCAAAAACGACGTCATCTAACGAGATAGTGTTGTTTTATAGCGAGTATTAAACTGCGATAGGTGAAATGTTGTGAAAGCACACAAAACGGCATGAACAAGCCAAATACTGCGTGTTCTACCGTTACAAGTGCGAAACTGCTATATTGTGATATTCTCGTTAAAGCGCATGCAAGCATCGTGAAACCTTAAAGAAATATGTCATTTAGTGAGATACAACGTTCTGTACTGCAATAAGTTGGTGAAAAACTGTGAGGTTATGCAAATATCGTAATTGAGAACAAAACAGTGTAATAGAGCATTTTTAGATACAAGTGCGAATGTTAGGTTAGGTTAAGATATGAACCGTCGTAAAACCGCATTAAACAATGTAAATTAGTGAGATGCAGTGTTTTTCACCATTAAAAGTCGGGAACTGCGATATATAATGTGAAAGCGCTTGCAACCGTTGTTAGGTTAGGTTAGGTTAGGTTAGGTTTTGTTAGGTTAGGTTAGGTTAGGTTAGATTAGGTTAGGTTGGGTTGAGTTGGGTTAGGTTAGGTTAGGTTAGGTTAGGTTGGGTTAGGTTAGGTTAGGTTGGGTCACGTTAGGTTAGGTTAGGTTACGTTAGGTTAGGTTAGGTTAGGTAAGGATAATTTGGTTAGGTTAGGTAAGGTTAGGTTAGGTTAGGTTGGGTTGGGTGTTGTTGGGTTGGGTGTTGTTGGGTTGGGTTAGGTTGGGTTAGGTTAGGTTAGGTTACGTTAGGTTATGTTAGGTTAGGTTAGGTTACGTTAGGTTAGGTTAGGTTACGTTAGTTTAGATTAGGTCAGGTAAGGTTAGGTTACGTTAGAATAGGTTAGGTTAGGTTAGGTTACGTTAGGTTAGGTTAAGTTAGGTTAGGTTAGGTTTGGTTAGGTTAGCTTAGGTTAGGTTAGGTTGGGTTGGGTTGGGTTGGGTTAGGTTAGGTTAGGTTAGGTTGGGTTAGGTTAGTTTAGGTTAGGTTAGGTTAGGTTAGGTTGGGTTGGGTTGGGTTAGGTTAGGTTAGGTTAGGTTAGGTAAGGTTAGGTTAGGTTAGGTTACGTTAGGTTAAGGTATGAACCGTCGTAAAACCGCATTAAACAATGTCACTTAGTGAGATGCAGTGTTTTTCACCTTTACAAGTTGGGAACTGTGATATCTAATGTGAAAGCGCTTGAAACCGTCGTAATGTTGTAGAAAGCAATGTAAAGTAGCGAGTAAAACGTTTTCTAACGATAGAAGTGCGAAGGTTATGTTAGGTTGAGTTATGTTAGTTTAAGCTACGTAGCGTCGTGAAACCACCAAAAACGACGTCATCTAACGAGATAGTGTTGTTTTATTGCGAGTATTAAACTGCGATAGGTGAAATGTTGTGAAAGCACACAAAACGGCATGAACAAGCCAAATACTGCGTGTTCTACCGTTACAAGTGCGAAACTGCTATATTGTGATATTCTCGGTAAAGCGCATGCAAGTATCGTGAAACCTTAAAGAACGATGTCATTTAGCGAGATACAGCGTTCTGTACTGTAATAAGTTGGTGAGAAACTGTGAGGTCAAGCAAATATCGTAATTGTGAACGAAACAGTGTCATTGAGCGTCTTTAGATACAAGTGCGAATGTTAGGTTAGGTTGATATATCAACCGTCGTAAAACCGCATTAAACAACGTCACTTAGTGAGATGTAGTGTTTTTCAACATTACAAGTCGGGAACTACGATATCTAATGTGAAAGCGCATGAAACCGTCGTAACATTGTAGAAAACATTGTAAAGTGGCGAGTAAAACGTTTTCTAACGATAGAAGTGCGAAGGTTAGGTTAGGTTAGGTTAGTTTAAGCTAGGTAGCGTCGTGAAACTACCAAAAACGACGTCATCTAACGAGATAGTGTTGTTTTATAGCGAGTATTAAACTGCCATAGGTGAAATGTTGTGAAAGCACACAAAACGGCATGAACAAGCCAAATACTGCGTGTTCTACCGTTACAAGTGCGAAACTGCTATATTGTGATATTCTCGTTAAAGCGCATGCAAGCATCGTGAAACCTTAAAGAACAGTGTCATTTAGCGAGATACAGCGTTCTGTACTGCAATAAGTTGGTGAAAAACTGTGAGGTTATGCAAATATTGTAATTGTGAACAAAACAGTGTAATAGAGCGTTTTTAGATACAAGTGCGAATGTTAGGTTAGGTTAAGATATGAACCGTCGTAAAACCGCATTAAACAATGTCAATTAGTGAGATGCAGTGTTTTTCACCATTAAAAGTGGGGAACTGCGATATCTAATGTGAAAGCGCTTGCAACCGTCGTTAGGTTAGGTTAGGTTAGGTTAGGTTAGATTAGGTGAGGTTGGGTTGAGTTGGGTTAGGTTAGGTTAGGTTAGGTTAGGTTGGGTTAGGTTAGGTTAGGTTAGGTTAGGTTAGGTTACGTTAGGTTAGGTTAGGTTAGGTTAGGTTAGGTTAGATTAGGTTAGGTTGAGTTGGGTTAGGTTAGGTTAGGTTGGGTTAGGTTAGGTTAGGTTAGGTTAGGTTACGTTAGGTTAGGTTAGGTTAGGTTAGGTAAGGATAATTTGGTTAGGTTAGGTAAGGTTAGGTTAGGTTAGGTTAGGTTGGGTTGGGTGTTGTTGGGTTGGGTTGGGTTGGGTTAGGTTGGGTTAGGTTAGGTTAGGTTACGTTAGGTTAGGTTAGGTTAGGTTACGTTAGGTTATGTTAGGTTAGGTAAGGTTACGTTAGGTTAGGTTAGGTCAGGTAAGGTTAGGTTACGTTAGAATAGGTTAGGTTAGGTTAGGTTACGTTAGGTTAGGTTAAGTTAGGTTAGGTTAGGTTTGGTTAGCTTAGGTTAGGTTAGCTTAGGTTAGGTTAGGTTGGGTTGGGTTGGGTTAGGTTGGGTTAGGTTAGGTTAGGTTAGGTTGGGTTAGGTTAGTTTAGGTTAGGTTAGGTTAGGTTGGGTTGGGTTGGGTTAGGTTAGGTTAGGTTAGGTTAGGTAAGGTTAGGTTAGGTTAGGTTAGGTTACGTTAGGTTAAGGTATGAACTGTCGTAAAACCGCATTAAACAATGTCACTTAGTGAGATGCAGTGTTTTTCACCTTTACAAGTTGGGAACTACGATATCTAATGTGAAAGCGCATGAAACCGTCGTAATGTTGTAGAAAACATTGTAAAGTTGCGAGTAAAACGTTTTCTAACGATAGAAGTGCGAAGGTTAGCTTGAGTTATGTTAGTTTAAGCTATGTAGCGTCGTGAGACCACCAAAAAGAACGTCATCTAACGAGATAGTGTTGTTTTATTGCGAGTACGAAACTGCGATAGGTGAAATATTGGGAAAGCACACAAAATGGCATGAACTAGCCAGATACTGCGTCTTGTGCCGTTACAAGTGCGAAACTGCTTTATTGTGATATTCTCGTTAAAGCGCATGCAAGTATCGTGAAACCTTAAAGAACGATGTCATTTAGCGAGATACAGCGTTCTGTACTGTAATAAGTTGGTGAGAAACTGTGAGGTCAAGCAAATATCGTAATTGTGAACGAAACAGTGTAATTGAGCGTACTTAGATACAAGTGCGAATGTTAGGTTAGGTTGAGATATACACCGTCGTAAAACCGCATTAAACAATGTCACTTAGTGAGATGCAGTGTTTTTCACCTTTACAAGTTGGGAACTGCGATATCTAATGTGAAAGCGCTTGAAACCGTCGTAATGTTGTAGAAAGCAATGTAAAGTAGCGAGTAAAACGTTTTCTAACGATAGAAGTGCGAAGGTTATGTTAGGTTGAGTTATGTTAGTTTAAGCTACGTAGCGTCGTGAAACCACCAAAAACGACGTCATCTAACGAGATAGTGTTGTTTTATTGCTAGTACGAAACTGCGATAGGTGAAATGTTGTGAAAGCACACAAAACGGCATGAACAAGCCAAATACTGCGTGTTGTACCGTTACAAGTGCGAAACTGCTATGTTGTGATATTCTCGTTAAAGCGCATGCAAGCATCGTGAAACCTTAAAGAACGATGTCATTTAGCGAGATACAGCGTTCTGTACTGCAATAAGTTGGTGAAAAACTGTGAGGGTATGCAAATATCCTAATTGTGAACGAAACAGTGTAATAGAGCGTTTTTTAATGCAAGTGCGAATGTTAGGTTAGGTTAAGATATGAACCGTCGTAAAACCGCATTAAACAATGTCACTTAGTGAGATGCAGTGTTTTTCACCATTACAAGTCGGGAACTGCGATATCTAATGTGAAAGCGCTTGGAAACGTCGTTAGGTTAGGTTAGGTTAGGTTAGGTTACGTTAGGTTAGGTTAGGTTAGGTTTGGTTAGGTTAGGTTAGGTTAGGTTAGGGATGTTAGGTAAGGTTTGGTTAGGTTAGGTTAGGTTAGGTTGGGTTAGGTAAGGTTAGGTTAGGTTTGGTTAGCTTAGGTTAGGTTGGGTTGGGTTAGGTTAGGTTAGGTTAGGTTAGGTAAGGTTAGGTTAGGTTAGGTTAGGTTACGTTAGGTTAAGGTATGAACTGTCGTAAAACCGCATTAAACAATGACACTTAGTGAGATGCAGTGTTTTTCACCTTTACAAGTTGGGAACTGTGATATCTAATGTGAAAGCGCTTGAAACCGTCATAATGTTGTAGAAAGCAATGTAAAGTAGCGAGTAAAACGTTTTCTAACGATAGAAGTGCGAAGGTTATGTTAGGTTGAGTTATGTTAGTTTAAGCTAGGTAGCGTCGTGCAACTACCAAAAACAACGTCATCTAACGAGATAGTGTTGTTTTATTGCGAGTACGAAACTGCGATAGGTGAAATGTTGTGAAAGCACACAAAACGGCATGAACAAGCCAAATACTGCGTGTTGTACCGTTACAAGTGCGAAACTGCTATGTTGTGACATTCTCGGTAAAGCGCATGCAAGTATCGTGAAACCTTAAAGAACGATGTCATTTAGCGAGATACAGCGTTCTGTACTGTAATAAGTTGGTGAGAAACTGTGAGGTCAAGCAAATATCGTAATTGTGAACGAAACAGTGTAATTGAGCGTCTTTAGATACAAGTGCGAATGTTAGGTTAGGTTAAGATATGAACCGTCGTAAAACCGCACTAAACAATGTCACTTAGTGAGATGCAGTGTTTTTCACCATTACAAGTCGGGAACTGCGATATCTAATGTGAAAGCGCTTGCAAACGTCGTTAGGTTAGGTTAGGTTAGGTTAGGTCAGGTTAGGTTACGTTAGGTTAGGTTTGGTTAGGTTAGGTTAGGTTAGGTTATGTTAGGTTAGGTTGGGTTAGGTTAGGTTAGGTTACGTTAGGTTAAGGTATGAACCGTCGTAAAACCGCAATAAACAATGTCACTTAGTGAGATGCAGTGTTTTTCACCTTTACAAGTTGGGAACTGCGATATCTAATGTGAAAGCGCTTGAAACCGTCGTAATGTTGTAGAAAGCAATGTAAAGTAGCGAGTAAAACGTTTTCTAACGATAGAAGTGCGAAGGTTATGTTAGGTTGAGTTATGTTAGTTTAAGCTACGTAGCGTCGTGAAACCACCAAAAACGACGTCATCTAACGAGATAGTGTTGTTTTATTGCGAGTACGAAACTGCGATAGGTGAAATATTGGGAAAGCACACAAAATGGCATGAACTAGCCAGATACTGCGTCTTGTGCCGTTACAAGTGCGAAACTGCTTTATTGTGATATTCTCGTTAAAGCGCATGCAAGTATCGTGAAACCTTAAAGAACGATGTCATTTAGCGAGATACAGCGTTCTGTACTGTAATAAGTTGGTGAGAAACTGTGAGGTCAAGCAAATATCGTAATTGTGAACGAAACAGTGTAATTGAGCGTACTTAGATACAAGTGCGAATGTTAGGTTAGGTTGAGATATACACCGTCGTAAAACCGCATTAAACAATGTCACTTAGTGAGATGCAGTGTTTTTCACCTTTACAAGTTGGGAACTGCGATATCTAATGTGAAAGCGCTTGAAACCGTCGTAATGTTGTAGAAAGCAATGTAAAGTAGCGAGTAAAACGTTTTCTAACGATAGAAGTGCGAAGGTTATGTTAGGTTGAGTTATGTTAGTTTAAGCTACGTAGCGTCGTGAAACCACCAAAAACGACGTCATCTAACGAGATAGTGTTGTTTTATTGCGAGTATTAAACTGCGATAGGTGAAATGTTGTGAAAGCACAGAAAACGGCATGAACAAGCCAAATACTGCGTGTTCTACCGTTACAAGTGCGAAACTGCTATATTGTGATATTCTCGGTAAAGCGCATGCAAGTATCGTGAAACCTTAAAGAACGATGTCATTTAGCGAGATACAGCGTTCTGTACTGTAATAAGTTGGTGAGAAACTGTGAGGTCAAGCAAATATCGTAATTGTGAACGAAACAGTGTAATTGAGCGTCTTTAGATACAAGTGCGAATGTTAGGTTAGGTTAAGATATGAACCGTCGTAAAACCGCATTAAACAATGTCACTTAGTGAGATGTAGTGTTTTTCAACATTACAAGTCGGGAACTACGATATCTAATGTGAAAGCGCATGAAACCGTCGTAATCTTGTAGAAAACATTGTAAAGTTGCGAGTAAAACGTTTTCTAACGATAGAAGTGCGAAGGTTAGCTTGAGTTATGTTAGTTTAAGCTATGTAGCGTCGTGAGACCACCAAAAAGAACGTCATCTAACGAGATAGTGTTGTTTTATTGCGAGTACGAAACTGCGATAGGTAACATGTTGTGAAAGCACACAAAACGGCATGAACAAGCCAAATACTGCGTGTTGTACCGTTACAAGTGCGAAACTGCTATGTTGTGACATTCTCGGTAAAGCGCATGCAAGTATGGTGAAACCTAAAAGAACGATGTCATTTAGCGAGATACAGCGTTCTGTACTGTAATAAGTTGGTGAGAAACTGTGAGGTCAAGCAAATATCGTAATTGTGAACGAAACAGTGTAATTGAGCGTCTTTAGATACAAGTGTGAATGTTAGGTTAGGTTCACATATCAACCATCGTAAAACCGCATTTAACAATGTCCCTTAGTGAGATGTAGTGTTTTTCAACATTACAAGTCGGGAACTACGATATCTAATGTGAAAGCGCATGAAACCGTCGTAATCTTGTAGAAAACATTGTAAAGTGGCGAGTAAAACGTTTTCTAACGATAGAAGTGCGAAGGTTAGGTTAGGTTAGGTTAGTTTAAGCTAGGTAGCGTCGTGAAACTACCAAAAACGACGTCATCTAACGAGATAGTGTTGTTTTATAGCGAGTATTAAACTGCGATAGGTGAAATGTTGTGAAAGCACACAAAACGGCATGAACAAGCCAAATACTGCGTGTTCTACCGTTACAAGTGCGAAACTGCTATATTGTGATATTCTCGTTAAAGCGCATGCAAGCATCGTGAAACCTTAAAGAACAATTTCATTTAGCGAGATACAGCGTTCTGTACTGCAATAAGTTGGTGAAAAACTGTGAGGTTATGCAAATATCGTAATTGTGAACAAAACAGTGTAGTAGAGCGTTTTTAGATACAAGTGCGAATGTTAGGTTAGGTTAAGATATGAACCGTCGTAAAACCGCATTAAACAATGTCAATTACTGAGATGCAGTGTTTTTCACCATTAAAAGTGGGGAACTGCGATATTTAATGTGAAAGCGCTTGCAACCGTCGTTAGGTTAGGTTAGGTTAGGTTAGGTTAGGTTAGGTTTGGTTAGGTTAGGTTAGGTTAGGTTAGGTTAGATTAGGTTAGGTTGAGTTGGGTTAGGTTAGGTTAGGTTAGGTTAGGTTGGGTTAGGTTAGGTTAGGTTAGGTTACGTTAGGTTAGGTTAGGTTACGTTAGGTTAGGTTATGTTAGGTTAGGTAAGGATAATTTGGTTAGGTTAGGTAAGGTTAGGTTAGGTTAGGTTAGGTTGGGTTGGGTGTTGTTGGGTTGGGTTGGGTTGGGTTAGGTTGGGTTAGGTTAGGTTAGGTTACGTTAGGTTAGGTTAGGTTAGGTTAGGTTACGTTAGGTTATGTTAGGTTAGGTTAGGTTACGTTAGGTTAGGTTAGGTCAGGTAAGGTTAGGTTACGTTAGAATAGGTTAGGTTAGGTTAGGTTACGTTAGGTTAGGTTAAGTTAGGTTAGGTTAGGTTTGGTTAGCTTAGGTTAGGTTAGCTTAGGTTAGGTTAGGTTGGGTTGGGTTGGGTTAGGTTGGGTTAGGTTAGGTTAGGTTAGGTTAGGTTGGGTTAGGTTAGTTTAGGTTAGGTTAGGTTAGGTTAGGTTGGGTTGGGTTGGGTTAGGTTAGGTTAGGTTAGGTTAGGTAAGGTTAGGTTAGGTTAGGTTACGTTAGGTTAAGGTATGAACTGTCGTAAAACCGCATTAAACAATGTCACTTAGTGAGATGCAGTGTTTTTCACCTTTACAAGTTGGGAACTGTGATATCTAATGTGAAAGCGCTTGAAACCGTCATAATGTTGTAGAAAGCAATGTAAAGTAGCGAGTAAAACGTTTTCTAACGATAGAAGTGCGAAGGTTATGTTAGGTTGAGTTATGTTAGTTTAAGCTAGGTAGCGTCGTGCAACTACCAAAAACAACGTCATCTAACGAGATAGTGTTGTTTTATTGCGAGTACGAAACTGCGATAGGTGAAATGTTGTGAAAGCACACAAAACGGCATGAACAAGCCAAATACTGCGTGTTGTACCGTTACAAGTGCGAAACTGCTATGTTGTGACATTCTCGGTAAAGCGCATGCAAGTATCGTGAAACCTTAAAGAACGATGTCATTTAGCGAGATACCGCGTTCTGTACTGTAATAAGTTGGTGAGAAACTGTGAGGTCAAGCAAATATCGTAATTGTGAACGAAACAGTGTAATTGAGCGTCTTTAGATACAAGTGCGAATGTTAGGTTAGGTTGACATATCAACCATCGTAAAACCGCATTAAACAACGTCACTTAGTGAGATGTAGTGTTTTTCAACATTACAAGTCGGGAACTACGATATCTAATGTGAAAGCGCATGAAACCGTCGTAACATTGTAGAAAACATTGTAAAGTGGCGAGTAAAACGTTTTCTAACGATAGAAGTGCGAAGGTTAGGTTAGGTTAGGTTAGTTTAAGCTAGGTAGCGTCGTGAAACTACCAAAAACGACGTCATCTAACGAGATAGTGTTGTTTTATAGCGAGTATTAAACTGCGATAGGTGAAATGTTGTGAAAGCACACAAAACGGCATGAACAAGCCAAATACTGCGTGTTCTACCGTTACAAGTGCGAAACTGCTATATTGTGATATTCTCGTTAAAGCGCATGCAAGCATCGTGAAACCTTAAAGAACAATGTCATTTAGCGAGATACAGCGTTCTGTACTGCAATAAGTTGGTGAAAAACTGTGAGGTTATGCAAATATCGTAATTGTGAACAAAACAGTGTAGTAGAGCGTTTTTAGATACAAGTGCGAATGTTAGGTTAGGTTAAGATATGAACCGTCGTAAAACCGCATTAAACAATGTCAATTACTGAGATGCAGTGTTTTTCACCATTAAAAGTGGGGAACTGCGATATTTAATGTGAAAGCGCTTGCAACCGTCGTTAGGTTAGGTTAGGTTAGGTTAGGTTAGGTTTGGTTAGGTTAGGTTAGGTTAGATTAGGTTAGGTTGAGTTGGGTTAGGTTAGGTTAGGTTAGGTTAGGTTGGGTTAGGTTAGGTTAGGTTAGGTTAGGTTAGGTTACGTTAGGTTAGGTTAAGTTAGGTTAGGTAAGGATAATTTGGTTAGGTTAGGTAAGGTTAGGTTAGGTTAGGTTAGGATGGGTTGGGTGTTGTTGGGTTGGGTTGGGTTGGGTTAGGTTGGGTTAGGTTAGGTTAGGTTACGTTAGGTTAGGTTAGGTTAGGTTAGGTTACGTTAGGTTATGTTAGGTTAGGTTAGGTTACGTTAGGTTAGGTTAGGTCAGGTAAGGTTAGGTTACGTTAGAATAGGTTAGGTTAGGTTAGGTTACGTTAGGTTAGGTTAAGTTAGGTTAGGTTAGGTTTGGTTAGCTTAGGTTAGGTTAGCTTAGGTTAGGTTAGGTTGGGTTGGGTTGGGTTGGGTTAGGTTAGGTTAGGTTAGGTTAGGTAAGGTTAGGTTAGGTTAGGTTAGGTTACGTTAGGTTAAGGTATGAACTGTCGTAAAACCGCATTAAACAATGTCACTTAGTGAGATGCAGTGTTTTTCACCTTTACAAGTTGGGAACTGTGATATCTAATGTGAAAGCGCTTGAAACCGTCATAATGTTGTAGAAAGCAATGTAAAGTAGCGAGTAAAACGTTTTCTAATGATAGAAGTGCGAAGGTTATGTTAGGTTGAGTTATGTTAGTTTAAGCTAGGTAGCGTCGTGCAACTACCAAAAACAACGTCATCTAACGAGATAGTGTTGTTTTATTGCGAGTACGAAACTGCGATAGGTGAAATGTTGTGAAAGCACACAAAACGGCATGAACAAGCCAAATACTGCGTGTTGTACCGTTACAAGTGCGAAACTGCTATGTTGTGACATTCTCGGTAAAGCGCATGCAAGTATCGTGAAACCTTATAGAACGATGTCATTTAGCGAGATACAGCGTTCTGTACTGTAATAAGTTGGTGAGAAACTGTGAGGTCAAGCAATTATCGTAATTGTGAACGAAACAGTGTAATTGAGCGTCTTTAGATACAAGTGCGAATGTTAGGTTAGGTTAAGATATGAACCGTCGTAAAACCGCACTAAACAATGTCACTTAGTGAGATGCAGTGTTTTTCACCATTAAAGTGGGGAACTGCGATATCTAATGTGAAAGCGCTTGCAAACGTCGTTAGGTTAGGTTAGGTTAGGTTAGGTCAGGTTAGGTTACGTTAGGTTAGGTTTGGTTAGGTTAGGTTAGGTTAGGTTAGGTTAGGTTGGGTTAGGTTAGGTTAGGTTACGTTAGGTTAAGGTATGAACCGTCGTAAAACCGCAATAAACAATGTCACTTAGTGAGATGCAGTGTTTTTCACCTTTACAAGTTGGGAACTGCGATATCTAATGTGAAAGCGCTTGAAACCGTCGTAATGTTGTAGAAAGCAATGTAAAGTAGCGAGTAAAACGTTTTCTAACGATAGAAGTGCGAAGGTTATGTTAGGTTGAGTTATGTTAGTTTAAGCTAGGTAGCGTCGTGAAACCACCAAAAACGACGTCATCTAACAAGATAGTGTTGTTTTATTGCGAGTACGAAACTGCGATAGGTAAAATGTTGTGAAAGCACACAAAACGGCATGAACAAGCCAAATACTGCGTGTTGTACCGTTACAAGTGCGAAACTGCTATGTTTTGACATTCTCGGTAAAGCGCATGCAAGTATCGTGAAACCTTAAAGAACGATGTCATTTAGCGAGATACAGCGTTCTGTACTGTAATAAGTTGGTGAGAAACTGTGAGGTCAAGCAAATATCGTAATTGTGAACGAAACAGTGTAATTGAGCGTCTTTAGATGCAAGTGCGAATGTTAGGTTAGGTTGACATATCAACCGTCGTAAAATCGCATTAAACAATGTCACTTAGTGAGATGTAGTGTTTTTCAACATTACAAGTCGGGAACTACGATATCTAATGTGAAAACGCATGAAACCGTCGTAATCTTGTAGAAAACATTGTAAAGTTGCGAGTAAAACGTTTTCTAAAGATAGAAATGCGAAGGTTAGGTTATGTTAGGTTAGTTTAAGCTAGGTAGCGTCGTGAAACTACCAAAAACGACGTCATCTAACGAGATAGTGTTGTTTTATAGCGAGTATTAAACTGCGATAGGTGAAATGTTGTGAAAGCACACAAAACGGCATGAACAAGCCAAATACTGCGTGTTCTACCGTTACAAGTGCGAAACAGCTATATTGTGATATTCTCGTTAAAGCGCATGCAAGCATCGTGAAACCTTAAAGAAATATGTCATTTAGTGAGATACAACGTTCTGTACTGCAATAAGTTGGTGAAAAACTGTGAGGTTATGCAAATATCGTAATTGAGAACAAAACAGTGTAATAGAGCGTTTTTAGATACAAGTGCGAATGTTAGGTTAGGTCAAGATATGAACCGTCGTAAAACCGCATTAAACAATGTAAATTAGTGAGATGCAGTGTTTTTCACCATTAAAAGTCGGGAACTGCGATATCTAATGTGAAAGCGCTTGCAACCGTTGTTAGGTTAGGTTAGGTTAGGTTAGGTTTTGTTAGGTTAGGTTAGGTTAGGTTAGATTAGGTTAGGTTGGGTTGAGTTGGGTTAGGTTAGGTTAGGTTAGGTTAGGTTGGGTTAGGTTATGTTAGGTTAGGTTGGGTTACGTTAGGTTAGGTTAGGTTACGTTAGGTTAGGTTAGGTTAGGTTACGTTAGGTTAGGTTAGGTTAGGTAAGGATAATTTGGTTAGGTTAGGTAAGGTTAGGTTAGGTTAGGTTGGGTTGGGTGTTGTTGGGTTGGGTTGGGTTGGGTTAGGTTGGGTTAGGTTAGGTTAGGTTACGTTAGGTTATGTTAGGTTAGGTTAGGTTACGTTAGGTTAGGTTAGGTTACGTTAGGTTAGGTTAGGTCAGGTAAGGTTAGGTTACGTTAGAATAGGTTAGGTTAGGTTACGTTAGGTTAGGTTAAGTTAGGTTAGGTTAGGTTTGGTTAGGTTAGCTTAGGTTAGGTTAGGTTGGGTTGGGTTGGGTTAGGTTAGGTTAGGTTAGGTTAGGTTGGGTTAGGTTAGTTTAGGTTAGGTTAGGTTAGGTTAGGTTGGGTTGGGTTGGGTTGGGTTAGGTTAGGTTAGGTTAGGTTAGGTAAGGTTAGGTTAGGTTAGGTTACGTTAGGTTAAGGTATGAACCGTCGTAAAACCGCATTAAACAATGTCACTTAGTGAGATGCAGTGTTTTTCACCTTTACAAGTTGGGAACTGTGATATCTAATGTGAAAGCGCTTGAAACCGTCGTAATGTTGTAGAAAGCAATGTAAAGTAGCGAGTAAAACGTTTTCTAACGATAGAAGTGCGAAGGTTATGTTAGGTTGAGTTATGTTAGTTTAAGCTAGGTAGCGTCGTGAAACTACAAAAACAACGTCATCTAACGAGATAGTGTTGTTTTATTGCGAGTACGAAACTGCGATAGGTGAAATGTTGTGAAAGCACACAAAACGGCATGAACAAGCCAAATACTGCGTGTTGTACCGTTACAAGTGCGAAACTGCTAGGTTGTGATATTCTCGTTAAAGCGCATGCAAGCATCGTGAAACCTTAAAGAACGATGTCATTTAGCGAGATACAGCGTTCTGTACTGCAATAAGTTGGTGAAAAACTGTGAGGTTATGCAAATATCCTAATTGTGAACGAAACAGTGTAATAGAGCGTTTTTTATAGCAAGTGCGAATGTTAGGTTAGGTTAAGATATGAACCGTCGTAAAATCGCATTAAACAATGTCACTTAGTGAGATGTAGTGTTTTTCAACATTACAAGTCGGGAACTACGATATCTAATGTGAAAGCGCATGAAACCGTCGTAATCTTGTAGAAAACATTGTAAAGTTGCGAGTAAAACGTTTTCTAACGATAGAAGTGCGAAGGTTAGCTTGAGTTATGTTAGTTTAAGCAATGTAGCGTCGTGAGACCACCAAAAAGAACGTCATCTAACGAGATAGTGTTGTTTTATTGCGAGTATTAAACTGCGATAGGTGAAATGTTGTGAAAGCACACAAAACGGCATGAACAAGCCAAATACTGCGTGTTCTACCGTTACAAGTGCGAAACTGCTATATTGTGATATTCTCGGTAAAGCGCATGCAAGTATCGTGAAACCTTAAAGAACGATGTCATTTAGCGAGATACAGCGTTCTGTACTGTAATAAGTTGGTGAGAAACTGTGAGGTCAAGCAAATATCGTAATTGTGAACGAAACAGTGTAATTGAGCGTCTTTAGATACAAGTGCGAATGTTAGGTTAGGTTGATATATCAACCGTCGTAAAACCGCATTAAACAATGTCACTTAGTGAGATGTAGTGTTTTTCACCTTTACAAGTTGGGAACTGTGATATCTAATGTGAAAGCGCTTGAAACCGTCATAATGTTGTAGAAAGCAATGTAAAGTAGCGAGTAAAACGTTTTCTAATGATAGAAGTGCGAAGGTTATGTTAGGTTGAGTTATGTTAGTTTAAGCTAGGTAGCGTCGTGCAACTACCAAAAACAACGTCATCTAACGAGATAGTGTTGTTTTATTGCGAGTACGAAACTGCGATAGGTGAAATGTTGTGAAAGCACACAAAACGGCATGAACAAGCCAAATACTGCGTGTTGTACCGTTACAAGTGCGAAACTGCTATGTTGTGACATTCTCGGTAAAGCGCATGCAAGTATCGTGAAACCTTATAGAACGATGTCATTTAGCGAGATACAGCGTTCTGTACTGTAATAAGTTGGTGAGAAACTGTGAGGTCAAGCAATTATCGTAATTGTGAACGAAACAGTGTAATTGAGCGTCTTTAGATACAAGTGCGAATGTTAGGTTAGGTTAAGATATGAACCGTCGTAAAACCGCACTAAACAATGTCACTTAGTGAGATGCAGTGTTTTTCACCATTAAAGTGGGGAACTGCGATATCTAATGTGAAAGCGCTTGCAAACGTCGTTAGGTTAGGTTAGGTTAGGTTAGGTCAGGTTAGGTTACGTTAGGTTAGGTTTGGTTAGGTTAGGTTAGGTTAGGTTAGGTTAGGTTGGGTTAGGTTAGGTTAGGTTACGTTAGGTTAAGGTATGAACCGTCGTAAAACCGCAATAAACAATGTCACTTAGTGAGATGCAGTGTTTTTCACCTTTACAAGTTGGGAACTGCGATATCTAATGTGAAAGCGCTTGAAACCGTCGTAATGTTGTAGAAAGCAATGTAAAGTAGCGAGTAAAACGTTTTCTAACGATAGAAGTGCGAAGGTTATGTTAGGTTGAGTTATGTTAGTTTAAGCTAGGTAGCGTCGTGAAACCACCAAAAACGACGTCATCTAACAAGATAGTGTTGTTTTATTGCGAGTACGAAACTGCGATAGGTAAAATGTTGTGAAAGCACACAAAACGGCATGAACAAGCCAAATACTGCGTGTTGTACCGTTACAAGTGCGAAACTGCTATGTTTTGACATTCTCGGTAAAGCGCATGCAAGTATCGTGAAACCTTAAAGAACGATGTCATTTAGCGAGATACAGCGTTCTGTACTGTAATAAGTTGGTGAGAAACTGTGAGGTCAAGCAAATATCGTAATTGTGAACGAAACAGTGTAATTGAGCGTCTTTAGATGCAAGTGCGAATGTTAGGTTAGGTTGACATATCAACCGTCGTAAAATCGCATTAAACAATGTCACTTAGTGAGATGTAGTGTTTTTCAACATTACAAGTCGGGAACTACGATATCTAATGTGAAAACGCATGAAACCGTCGTAATCTTGTAGAAAACATTGTAAAGTAGCGAGTAAAACGTTTTCTAACGATAGAAGTGCGAAGGTTATGTTAGGTTGAGTTATGTTAGTTTAAGCTAGGTAGCGTCGTGAAACTACCAAAAACAACGTCATCTAACGAGATAGTGTTGTTTTATTGCGAGTACGAAACTGCGATAGGTGAAATGTTGTGAAAGCACACAAAACGGCATGAACAAGCCAAATACTGCGTGTTGTACCGTTACAAGTGCGAAACTGCTATGTTGTGATATTCTCGTTAAAGCGCATGCAAGCATCGTGAAACCTTAAAGAACGATGTCATTTAGCGAGATACAGCGTTCTGTACTGCAATAAGTTGGTGAAAAACTGTGAGGGTATGCAAATATCCTAATTGTGAACGAAACAGTGTAATAGAGCGTTTTTTAATGCAAGTGCGAATGTTAGGTTAGGTTAAGATATGAACCGTCGTAAAACCGCATTAAACAATGTCACTTAGTGAGATGCAGTGTTTTTCACCATTACAAGTCGGGAACTGCGATATCTAATGTGAAAGCGCTTGCAAACGTCGTTAGGTTAGGTTAGGTTAGGTTAGGTTACGTTAGGTTAGGTTAGGTTAGGTTTGGTTAGGTTAGGTTAGGTTAGGTTAGGTTAGGGATGTTAGGTAAGGTTTGGTTAGGTTAGGTTAGGTTAGGTTGGGTTTGGTAAGGTTAGGTTAGGTTAAGATATGAACCGCGCTAAAACTGCATTAAACAATGTCACTTAGTGAGATGCTGTGTTTTTCACCATTACAAGTCGGGAACTGCGATATCTAATGTGAAAGCGCATGAAACCGTCGTAATCTTGTAGAAAACATTGTGAAGTAGCGAATAAAACGTTTTCTAACGATAGAAGTGCGAAGGTTTGGTTAGTTTGAGCTAGGTAGCGTCGTGAAGCCAGCAAAAACGATGTCATCTAACGAGATAGTGTTGTTTTATTGCGAGTACGAAACTGCGATAGGTGAAATATTGGGAAAGCACACAAAATGGCATGAACTAGCCAGATACTGCGTCTTGTGCCGTTACAAGTGCGAAACTGCTTTATTGTGATATTCTCGTTAAAGCGCATGCAAGTATCGTGAAACCTTAAAGAACGATGTCATTTAGCGAGATACAGCGTTCTGTACTGTAATAAGTTGGTGAGAAACTGTGAGGTCAAGCAAATATCGTAATTGTGAACGAAACAGTGTAATTGAGCGTACTTAGATACAAGTGCGAATGTTAGGTTAGGTTGAGATATACACCGTCGTAAAACCGCATTAAACAATGTCACTTAGTGAGATGCAGTGTTTTTCAACTTTACAAGTTGGGAACTGCGATATCTAATGTGAAAGCGCTTGAAACCGTCGTAATGTTGTAGAAAGCAATGTAAAGTAGCGAGTAAAACGTTTTCTAACGATAGAAGTGCGAAGGATATGTTAGGTTGAGTTATGTTAGTTTAAGCTACGTAGCGTCGTGAAACCACCAAAAACGACGTCATCTAACGAGATAGTGTTGTTTTATTGCGAGTATTAAACTGCGATAGGTGAAATGTTGTGAAAGCACACAAAACGGCATGAACAAGCCAAATACTGCGTGTTCTACCGTTACAAGTGCGAAACTGCTATATTGTGATATTCTCGGTAAAGCGCATGCAAGTATCGTGAAACCTTAAAGAACGATGTCATTTAGCGAGATACAGCGTTCTGTACTGTAATAAGTTGGTGAGAAACTGTGAGGTCAAGCAAATATCGTAATTGTGAACGAAACAGTGTCATTGAGCGTCTTTAGATACAAGTGCGAATGTTAGGTTAGGTTGATATATCAACCGTCGTAAAACCGCATTAAACAATGTCACTTAGTGAGATGTAGTGTTTTTCAACATTACAAGTCGGGAACTTCGATATCTAATGTGAAAGCGCATGAAACCGTCGTAATCTTGTAAAAAACATTGTAAAGTTGCGAGTAAAACGTTTTCTAACGATAGAAGTGCGAAGGTTAGGTTAGGTTAGGTTAGTTTAAGCTAGGTAGCGTCGTGAAACTACCAAAAACGACGTCATCTAACGAGATAGTGTTGTTTTATAGCGAGTATTAAACTGCCATAGGTGAAATGTTGTGAAAGCACACAAAACGGCATGAACAAGCCAAATACTGCGTGTTCTACCGTTACAAGTGCGAAACTGCTATATTGTGATATTCTCGTTAAAGCGCATGCAAGCATCGTGAAACCTTAAAGAACAGTGTCATTTAGCGAGATACAGCGTTCTGTACTGCAATAAGTTGGTGAAAAACTGTGAGGTTATGCAAATATCGTAATTGTGAACAAAACAGTGTAATAGAGCGTTTTTAGATACAAGTGCGAATGTTAGGTTAGGTTAAGATATGAACCGTCGTAAAACCGCATTAAACAATGTCCATTAGTGAGATGCAGTGTTTTTCACCATTAAAAGTGGGGAACTGCGATATCTAATGTGAAAGCGCTTGCAACCGTCGTTAGGTTAGGTTAGGTTAGGTTAGGTTAGATTAGGTGAGGTTGGGTTGAGTTGGGTTAGGTTAGGTTAGGTTAGGTTAGGTTGGGTTAGGTTAGGTTAGGTTAGGTTAGGTTAGGTTACGTTAGGTTAGGTTAGGTTAGGTTAGGTTAGGTTAGGTTAGATTAGGTTAGGTTGAGTTGGGTTAGGTTAGGTTAGGTTGGGTTAGGTTAGGTTAGGTTAGGTTAGGTTACGTTAGGTTAGGTTAGGTTACGTTAGGTTAGGTTAGGTTAGGTTAGGTAAGGATAATTTGGTTAGGTTAGGTAAGGTTAGGTTAGGTTAGGTTAGGTTGGGTTGGGTGTTGTTGGGTTGGGTTGGGTTGGGTTAGGTTGGGTTAGGTTAGGTTAGGTTACGTTAGGTTAGGTTAGGTTAGGTTACGTTAGGTTATGTTAGGTTAGGTAAGGTTACGTTAGGTTAGGTTAGGTCAGGTAAGGTTAGGTTACGTTAGAATAGGTTAGGTTAGGTTAGGTTACGTTAGGTTAGGTTAAGTTAGGTTAGGTTAGGTTTGGTTAGCTTAGGTTAGGTTAGCTTAGGTTAGGTTAGGTTGGGTTGGGTTGGGTTAGGTTGGGTTAGGTTAGGTTAGGTTAGGTTGGGTTAGGTTAGTTTAGGTTAGGTTAGGTTAGGTTGGGTTGGGTTGGGTTAGGTTAGGTTAGGTTAGGTTAGGTAAGGTTAGCTTAGGGTAGGTTAGGTTACGTTAGGTTAAGGTATGAACTGTCGTAAAACCGCATTAAACAATGTCACTTAGTGAGATGCAGTGTTTTTCACCTTTACAAGTTGGGAACTACGATATCTAATGTGAAAGCGCATGAAACCGTCGTAATCTTGTAGAAAACATTGTAAAGTTGCGAGTAAAACGTTTTCTAACGATAGAAGTGCGAAGGTTAGCTTGAGTTATGTTAGTTTAAGCTATGTAGCGTCGTGAGACCACCAAAAACAACGTCATCTAACGAGATAGTGTTGTTTTATTGCGAGTACGAAACTGCGATAGGTGAAATATTGGGAAAGCACACAAAATGGCATGAACTAGCCAGATACTGCGTCTTGTGCCGTTACAAGTGCGAAACTGCTTTATTGTGATATTCTCGTTAAAGCGCATGCAAGTATCGTGAAACCTTAAAGAACGATGTCATTTAGCGAGATACAGCGTTCTGTACTGTAATAAGTTGGTGAGAAACTGTGAGGTCAAGCAAATATCGTAATTGTGAACGAAACAGTGTAATTGAGCGTACTTAGATACAAGTGCGAATGTTAGGTTAGGTTGAGATATACACCGTCGTAAAACCGCATTAAACAATGTCACTTAGTGAGATGCTGTGTTTTTCACCTTTACAAGTTGGGAACTGCGATATCTAATGTGAAAGCGCTTGAAACCGTCGTAATGTTGTAGAAAGCAATGTAAAGTAGCGAGTAAAACGTTTTCTAACGATAGAAGTGCGAAGGTTATGTTAGGTTGAGTTATGTTAGTTTAAGCTACGTAGCGTCGTGAAACCACCAAAAACGACGTCATCTAACGAGATAGTGTTGTTTTATTGCGAGTATTAAACTGCGTGAGGTGAAATGTTGTGAAAGCACACAAAACGGCATGAACAAGCCAAATTCTGCGTGTTCTACCGTTACAAGTGCGAAACTGCTATATTGTGATATTCTCGGTAAAGCGCATGCAAGTATCGTGAAACCTTAAAGAACGATGTCATTTAGCGAGATACAGCGTTCTGTACTGTAATAAGTTGGTGAGAAACTGTGAGGTCAAGCAAATATCGTAATTGTGAACGAAACAGTGTAATTGAGCGTCTTTAGATACAAGTGCGAATGTTAGGTTAGGTTGATATATCAACCGTCGTAAAACCGCATTAAACAATGTCAATTACTGAGATGCAGTGTTTTTCACCATTAAAAGTGGGGAACTGCGATATTTAATGTGAAAGCGCTTGCAACCGTCGTTAGGTTAGGTTAGGTTAGGTTAGGTTAGGTTATGTTAGGTTAGGTTAGGTTACGTTAGGTTAGGTTAAGTCAGGTAAGGTTAGGTTACGTTAGAATAGGTTAGGTTAGGTTAGGTTACGTTAGGTTAGGTTAAGTTAGGTTAGGTTAGGTTTGGTTAGCTTAGGTTAGGTTAGCTTAGGTTAGGTTAGGTTGGGTTGGGTTGGGTTAGGTTGGGTTAGGTTAGGTTAGGTTAGGTTAGGTTGGGTTAGGTTAGTTTAGGTTAGGTTAGGTTAGGTTAGGTTGGGTTGGGTTGGGTTAGGTTAGGTTAGGTTAGGTTAGGTAAGGTTAGGTTAGGTTAGGTTACGTTAGGTTAAGGTATGAACTGTCGTAAAACCGCATTAAACAATGTCACTTAGTGAGATGCAGTGTTTTTCACCTTTACAAGTTGGGAACTGTGATATCTAATGTGAAAGCGCTTGAAACCGTCATAATGTTGTAGAAAGCAATGTAAAGTAGCGAGTAAAACGTTTTCTAACGATAGAAGTGCGAAGGTTATGTTAGGTTGAGTTATGTTAGTTTAAGCTAGGTAGCGTCGTGCAACTACCAAAAACAACGTCATCTAACGAGATAGTGTTGTTTTATTGCGAGTACGAAACTGCGATAGGTGAAATGTTGTGAAAGCACACAAAACGGCATGAACAAGCCAAATACTGCGTGTTGTACCGTTACAAGTGCGAAACTGCTATGTTGTGACATTCTCGGTAAAGCGCATGCAAGTATCGTGAAACCTTAAAGAACGATGTCATTTAGCGAGATACAGCGTTCTGTACTGTAATAAGTTGGTGAGAAACTGTGAGGTCAAGCAAATATCGTAATTGTGAACGAAACAGTGTAATTGAGCGTCTTTAGATACAAGTGCGAATGTTAGGTTAGGTTAAGATATGAACCGTCGTAAAACCGCACTAAACAATGTCACTTAGTGAGATGCAGTGTTTTTCACCATTACAAGTCGGGAACTGCGATATCTAATGTGAAAGCGCTTGCAAACGTCGTTAGGTTAGGTTAGGTTAGGTTAGGTCAGGTTAGGTTACGTTAGGTTAGGTTTGGTTAGGTTAGGTTAGGTTAGGTTATGTTAGGTTAGGTTGGGTTAGGTTAGGTTAGGTTACGTTAGGTTAAGGTATGAACCGTCGTAAAACCGCAATAAACAATGTCACTTAGTGAGATGCAGTGTTTTTCACCTTTACAAGTTGGGAACTGCGATATCTAATGTGAAAGCGCTTGAAACCGTCGTAATGTTGTAGAAAGCAATGTAAAGTAGCGAGTAAAACGTTTTCTAACGATAGAAGTGCGAAGGTTATGTTAGGTTGAGTTATGTTAGTTTAAGCTAGGTAGCGTCGTGAAACTACCAAAAACAACGTCATCTAACGAGATAGTGTTGTTTTATTGCGAGTACGAAACTGCGATAGGTGAAATGTTGTGAAAGCACACAAAACGGCATGAACAAGCCAAATACTGCGTGTTGTACCGTTACAAGTGCGAAACTGCTAGGTTGTGATATTCTCGTTAAAGCGCATGCAAGCATCGTGAAACCTTAAAGAACGATGTCATTTAGCGAGATACAGCGTTCTGTACTGCAATAAGTTGGTGAAAAACTGTGAGGTTATGCAAATATCCTAATATTGAACGAAACAGTGTAATAGAGCGTTTTTTAATGCAAGTGCGAATGTTAGGTTAGGTTAAGATATGAACCGTCGTAAAACCGCATTAAACAATGTAAATTAGTGAGATGCAGTGTTTTTCACCATTAAAAGTCGGGAACTGCGATATCTAATGTGAAAGCGCATGAAACCGTCGTAATCTTGTAAGAAACATTGTAAAGTTGCGAGTAAAACGTTTTCTAACGATAGAAGTGCGAAGGTTAGGTTAGGTTAGGTTAGTTTAAGCTAGGTAGCGTCGTGAAACTACCAAAAACGACGTCATCTAACGAGATAGTGTTGTTTTATAGCGAGTATTAAACTACCGTAGGTGAAATGTTGTGAAAGCACACAAAACGGCATGAACAAGCCAAATACTGCGTGTTCTACCGTTACAAGTGCGAAACTGCTATATTGTGATATTCTCGTTAAAGCGCATGCAAGCATCGTGAAACCTTAAAGAACAATGTCATTTAGCGAGATACAGCGTTCTGTACTGCAATAAGTTGGTGAAAAACTGTGAGGTTATGCAAATATCCTAATTGTGAACGAAACAGTGTAATAGAGCGTTTTTAATACAAGTGCGAATGTTAGGTTAGGTTAAGATATGAACCGTCGTAAAACCGCATTAAACAATGTCAATTAGTGAGATGCAGTGTTTTTCACCATTAAAAGTGGGGAACTGCGATATCTAATGTGAAAGCGCTTGCAACCGTCGTTAGGTTAGGTTAGGTTAGGTTAGGTTAGGTTAGGTTAGGTTAGGTTGGGTTGGGTTGGGTTGGGTTAGGTTAGGTTAGGTTAGGTTGGGTTAGGTTAGTTTAGGTTAGGTTAGGTTAGGTTAGGTTGGGTTGGGTTGGGTTAGGTTAGGTTAGGTTAGGTTAGGTAAGGTTAGGTTAGGTTAGGTTACGTTAGGTTAAGGTATGAACCGTCGTAAAACCGCATTAAACAATGTCACTTAGTGAGATGCAGTGTTTTTCACCTTTACAAGTTGGGAACTGTGATATCTAATGTGAAAGCGCTTGAAACCGTCGTAATGTTGTAGAAAGCAATGTAAAGTAGCGAGTAAAACGTTTTCTAACGATAGAAGTGCGAAGGTTATGTTAGGTTGAGTTATGTTAGTTTAAGCTAGGTAGCGTCGTGAAACTACCAAAAACAACGTCATCTAACGAGATAGTGTTGTTTTATTGCGAGTACGAAACTGCGATAGGTGAAATGTTGTGAAAGCACACAAAACGGCATGAACAAGCCAAATACTGCGTGTTGTACCGTTACAAGTGCGAAACTGCTATGTTGTGATATTCTCGTTAAAGCGCATGCAAGCATCGTGAAACCTTAAAGAACGATGTCATTTAGCGAGATACAGCGTTCTGTACTGCAATAAGTTGGTGAAAAACTGTGAGGGTATGCAAATATCCTAATTGTGAACGAAACAGTGTAATAGAGCGTTTTTTAATGCAAGTGCGAATGTTAGGTTAGGTTAAGATATGAACCGTCGTAAAACCGCATTAAACAATGTCACTTAGTGAGATGCAGTGTTTTTCACCATTACAAGTCGGGAACTGCGATATCTAATGTGAAAGCGCTTGCAAACGTCGTTAGGTTAGGTTAGGTTAGGTTAGGTTACGTTAGGTTAGGTTAGGTTAGGTTTGGTTAGGTTAGGTTAGGTTAGGTTAGGTTAGGTTAGGGATGTTAGGTAAGGTTTGGTTAGGTTAGGTTAGGTTAGGTTGGGTTTGGTAAGGTTAGGTTAGGTTAAGATATGAACCGCGCTAAAACTGCATTAAACAATGTCACTTAGTGAGATGCTGTGTTTTTCACCATTACAAGTCGGGAACTGCGATATCTAATGTGAAAGCGCATGAAACCGTCGTAATCTTGTAGAAAACATTGTGAAGTAGCGAATAAAACGTTTTCTAACGATAGAAGTGCGAAGGTTTGGTTAGTTTGAGCTAGGTAGCGTCGTGAAGCCACCAAAAACGATGTCATCTAACGAGATAGTGTTGTTTTATTGCGAGTACGAAACTGCGATAGGTGAAATATTGGGAAAGCACACAAAATGGCATGAACTAGCCAGATACTGCGTCTTGTGCCGTTACAAGTGCGAAACTGCTTTATTGTGATATTCTCGTTAAAGCGCATGCAAGTATCGTGAAACCTTAAAGAACGATGTCATTTAGCGAGATACAGCGTTCTGTACTGTAATAAGTTGGTGAGAAACTGTGAGGTCAAGCAAATATCGTAATTGTGAACGAAACAGTGTAATTGAGCGTACTTAGATACAAGTGCGAATGTTAGGTTAGGTTGAGATATACACCGTCGTAAAACCGCATTAAACAATGTCACTTAGTGAGATGCAGTGTTTTTCAACTTTACAAGTTGGGAACTGCGATATCTAATGTGAAAGCGCTTGAAACCGTCGTAATGTTGTAGAAAGCAATGTAAAGTAGCGAGTAAAACGTTTTCTAACGATAGAAGTGCGAAGGTTATGTTAGGTTGAGTTATGTTAGTTTAAGCTACGTAGCGTCGTGAAACCACCAAAAACGACGTCATCTAACGAGATAGTGTTGTTTTATTGCGAGTATTAAACTGCGATAGGTGAAATGTTGTGAAAGCACACAAAACGGCATGAACAAGCCAAATACTGCGTGTTCTACCGTTACAAGTGCGAAACTGCTATATTGTGATATTCTCGGTAAAGCGCATGCAAGTATCGTGAAACCTTAAAGAACGATGTCATTTAGCGAGATACAGCGTTCTGTACTGTAATAAGTTGGTGAGAAACTGTGAGGTCAAGCAAATATCGTAATTGTGAACGAAACAGTAACATTGAGCGTCTTTAGATACAAGTGCGAATGTTAGGTTAGGTTGATATATCAACCGTCGTAAAACCGCATTAAACAATGTCACTTAGTGAGATGTAGTGTTTTTCAACATTACAAGTCGGGAACTACGATATCTAATGTGAAAGCGCATGAAACCGTCGTAATCTTGTAAAAAACATTGTAAAGTTGCGAGTAAAACGTTTTCTAACGATAGAAGTGCGAAGGTTAGGTTAGGTTAGGTTAGTTTAAGCTAGGTAGCGTCGTGAAACTACCAAAAACGACGTCATCTAACGAGATAGTGTTGTTTTATAGCGAGTATTAAACTGCCATAGGTGAAATGTTGTGAAAGCACACAAAACGGCATGAACAAGCCAAATACTGCGTGTTCTACCGTTACAAGTGCGAAACTGCTATATTGTGATATTCTCGTTAAAGCGCATGCAAGCATCGTGAAACCTTAAAGAACAGTGTCATTTAGCGAGATACAGCGTTCTGTACTGCAATAAGTTGGTGAAAAACTGTGAGGTTATGCAAATATCGTAATTGTGAACAAAACAGTGTAATAGAGCGTTTTTAGATACAAGTGCGAATGTTAGGTTAGGTTAAGATATGAACCGTCGTAAAACCGCATTAAACAATGTCAATTAGTGAGATGCAGTGTTTTTCACCATTAAAAGTGGGGAACTGCGATATCTAATGTGAAAGCGCTTGCAACCGTCGTTAGGTTAGGTTAGGTTAGGTTAGGTTAGATTAGGTGAGGTTGGGTTGAGTTGGGTTAGGTTAGGTTAGGTTAGGTTAGGTTAGGTTGGGTTAGGTTAGGTTAGGTTAGGTTAGGTTAGGTTACGTTAGGTTAGGTTAGGTTAGGTTAGGTTAGGTTAGGTTAGATTAGGTTAGGTTGAGTTGGGTTAGGTTAGGTTAGGTTGGGTTAGGTTAGGTTAGGTTAGGTTAGGTTACGTTAGGTTAGGTTAGGTTACGTTAGGTTAGGTTAGGTTAGGTTAGGTAAGGATAATTTGGTTAGGTTAGGTAAGGTTAGGTTAGGTTAGGTTAGGTTGGGTTGGGTGTTGTTGGGTTGGGTTGGGTTGGGTTAGGTTGGGTTAGGTTAGGTTAGGTTACGTTAGGTTAGGTTAGGTTAGGTTACGTTAGGTTATGTTAGGTTAGGTAAGGTTACGTTAGGTTAGGTTAGGTCAGGTAAGGTTAGGTTACGTTAGAATAGGTTAGGTTAGGTTAGGTTACGTTAGGTTAGGTTAAGTTAGGTTAGGTTAGGTTTGGTTAGCTTAGGTTAGGTTAGCTTAGGTTAGGTTAGGTTGGGTTGGGTTGGGTTAGGTTGGGTTAGGTTAGGTTAGGTTAGGTTGGGTTAGGTTAGTTTAGGTTAGGTTAGGTTAGGTTAGGTTGGGTTGGGTTGGGTTAGGTTAGGTTAGGTTAGGTTAGGTAAGGTTAGGTTAGGTTAGGTTAGGTTACGTTAGGTTAAGGTATGAACTGTCGTAAAACCGCATTAAACAATGTCACTTAGTGAGATGCAGTGTTTTTCACCTTTACAAGTTGGGAACTACGATATCTAATGTGAAAGCGCATGAAACCGTCGTAATCTTGTAGAAAACATTGTAAAGTTGCGAGTAAAACGTTTTCTAACGATAGAAGTGCGAAGGTTAGCTTGAGTTATGTTAGTTTAAGCTATGTAGCGTCGTGAGACCACCAAAAAGAACGTCATCTAACGAGATAGTGTTGTTTTATTGCGAGTACGAAACTGCGATAGGTGAAATATTGGGAAAGCACACAAAATGGCATGAACTAGCCAGATACTGCGTCTTGTGCCGTTACAAGTGCGAAACTGCTTTATTGTGATATTCTCGTTAAAGCGCATGCAAGTATCGTGAAACCTTAAAGAACGATGTCATTTAGCGAGATACAGCGTTCTGTACTGTAATAAGTTGGTGAGAAACTGTGAGGTCAAGCAAATATCGTAATTGTGAACGAAACAGTGTAATTGAGCGTACTTAGATACAAGTGCGAATGTTAGGTTAGGTTGAGATATACACCGTCGTAAAACCGCATTAAACAATGTCACTTAGTGAGATGCAGTGTTTTTCACCTTTACAAGTTGGGAACTGCGATATCTAATGTGAAAGCGCTTGAAACCGTCGTAATGTTGTAGAAAGCAATGTAAAGTAGCGAGTAAAACGTTTTCTAACGATAGAAGTGCGAAGGTTATGTTAGGTTGAGTTATGTTAGTTTAAGCTACGTAGCGTCGTGAAACCACCAAAAACGACGTCATCTAACGAGATAGTGTTGTTTTATTGCGAGTATTAAACTGCGTGAGGTGAAATGTTGTGAAAGCACACAAAACGGCATGAACAAGCCAAATTCTGCGTGTTCTACCGTTACAAGTGCGAAACTGCTATATTGTGATATTCTCGGTAAAGCGCATGCAAGTATCGTGAAACCTTAAAGAACGATGTCATTTAGCGAGATACAGCGTTCTGTACTGTAATAAGTTGGTGAGAAACTGTGAGGTCAAGCAAATATCGTAATTGTGAACGAAACAGTGTAATTGAGCGTCTTTAGATACAAGTGCGAATGTTAGGTTAGGTTGATATATCAACCGTCGTAAAACCGCATTAAACAATGTCAATTACTGAGATGCAGTGTTTTTCACCATTAAAAGTGGGGAACTGCGATATTTAATGTGAAAGCGCTTGCAACCGTCGTTAGGTTAGGTTAGGTTAGGTTAGGTTAGGTTAGGTTATGTTAGGTTAGGTTAGGTTACGTTAGGTTAGGTTAAGTCAGGTAAGGTTAGGTTACGTTAGAATAGGTTAGGTTAGGTTAGGTTACGTTAGGTTAGGTTAAGTTAGGTTAGGTTAGGTTTGGTTAGCTTAGGTTAGGTTAGCTTAGGTTAGGTTAGGTTGGGTTGGGTTGGGTTAGGTTGGGTTAGGTTAGGTTAGGTTAGGTTAGGTTGGGTTAGGTTAGTTTAGGTTAGGTTAGGTTAGGTTAGGTTGGGTTGGGTTGGGTTAGGTTAGGTTAGGTTAGGTTAGGTAAGGTTAGGTTAGGTTAGGTTAGGTTACGTTAGGTTAAGGTATGAACTGTCGTAAAACCGCATTAAACAATGTCACTTAGTGAGATGCAGTGTTTTTCACCTTTACAAGTTGGGAACTGTGATATCTAATGTGAAAGCGCTTGAAACCGTCATAATGTTGTAGAAAGCAATGTAAAGTAGCGAGTAAAACGTTTTCTAACGATAGAAGTGCGAAGGTTATGTTAGGTTGAGTTATGTTAGTTTAAGCTAGGTAGCGTCGTGCAACTACCAAAAACAACGTCATCTAACGAGATAGTGTTGTTTTATTGCGAGTACGAAACTGCGATAGGTGAAATGTTGTGAAAGCACACAAAACGGCATGAACAAGCCAAATACTGCGTGTTGTACCGTTACAAGTGCGAAACTGCTATGTTGTGACATTCTCGGTAAAGCGCATGCAAGTATCGTGAAACCTTAAAGAACGATGTCATTTAGCGAGATACAGCGTTCTGTACTGTAATAAGTTGGTGAGAAACTGTGAGGTCAAGCAAATATCGTAATTGTGAACGAAACAGTGTAATTGAGCGTCTTTAGATACAAGTGCGAATGTTAGGTTAGGTTAAGATATGAACCGTCGTAAAACCGCACTAAACAATGTCACTTAGTGAGATGCAGTGTTTTTCACCATTACAAGTCGGGAACTGCGATATCTAATGTGAAAGCGCTTGCAAACGTCGTTAGGTTAGGTTAGGTTAGGTTAGGTCAGGTTAGGTTACGTTAGGTTAGGTTTGGTTAGGTTAGGTTAGGTTAGGTTATGTTAGGTTAGGTTGGGTTAGGTTAGGTTAGGTTACGTTAGGTTAAGGTATGAACCGTCGTAAAACCGCAATAAACAATGTCACTTAGTGAGATGCAGTGTTTTTCACCTTTACAAGTTGGGAACTGCGATATCTAATGTGAAAGCGCTTGAAACCGTCGTAATGTTGTAGAAAGCAATGTAAAGTAGCGAGTAAAACGTTTTCTAACGATAGAAGTGCGAAGGTTATGTTAGGTTGAGTTATGTTAGTTTAAGCTAGGTAGCGTCGTGAAACTACCAAAAACAACGTCATCTAACGAGATAGTGTTGTTTTATTGCGAGTACGAAACTGCGATAGGTGAAATGTTGTGAAAGCACACAAAACGGCATGAACAAGCCAAATACTGCGTGTTGTACCGTTACAAGTGCGAAACTGCTAGGTTGTGATATTCTCGTTAAAGCGCATGCAAGCATCGTGAAACCTTAAAGAACGATGTCATTTAGCGAGATACAGCGTTCTGTACTGCAATAAGTTGGTGAAAAACTGTGAGGTTATGCAAATATCCTAATTGTGAACGAAACAGTGTAATAGAGCGTTTTTTAATGCAAGTGCGAATGTTAGGTTAGGTTAAGATATGAACCGTCGTAAAACCGCATTAAACAATGTAAATTAGTGAGATGCAGTGTTTTTCACCATTAAAAGTCGGGAACTGCGATATCTAATGTGAAAGCGCATGAAACCGTCGTAATCTTGTAAAAAACATTGTAAAGTTGCGAGTAAAACGTTTTCTAACGATAGAAGTGCGAAGGTTAGGTTAGGTTAGGTTAGTTTAAGCTAGGTAGCGTCGTGAAACTACCAAAAACGACGTCATCTAACGAGATAGTGTTGTTTTATAGCGAGTATTAAACTGCCGTAGGTGAAATGTTGTGAAAGCACACAAAACGGCATGAACAAGCCAAATACTGCGTGTTCTACCGTTACAAGTGCGAAACTGCTATATTGTGATATTCTCGTTAAAGCGCATGCAAGCATCGTGAAACCTTAAAGAACAATGTCATTTAGCGAGATACAGC
Source organism: Rhipicephalus microplus (assembly GCF_043290135.1). Taxonomy (NCBI): domain Eukaryota; kingdom Metazoa; phylum Arthropoda; class Arachnida; order Ixodida; family Ixodidae; genus Rhipicephalus; species Rhipicephalus microplus. The sequence continues at coordinate 236,902,115 of NC_134703.1, forward strand.
GTTCTGTACTGCAATAAGTTGGTGAAAAACTGTGAGGTTATGCAAATATCGTAATTGTGAACAAAACAGTGTAATAGAGCGTTTTTAGATACAAGTGCGAATGTTAGGTTAGGTTAAGATATGAACCGTCGTAAAACCGCATTAAACAATGTCAATTAGTGAGATGCAGTGTTTTTCACCATTAAAAGTGGGGAACTGCGATATCTAATGTGAAAGCGCTTGCAACCGTCGTTAGGTTAGGTTAGGTTAGGTTAGGTTAGGTTAGGTTAGGTTTGGTTAGGTTAGGTTAGGTTAGGTTAGATTAGGTGAGGTTGGGTTGAGTTGGGTTAGGTTAGGTTAGGTTAGGTTAGGTTGGGTTAGGTTAGGTTAGGTTAGGTTAGGTTAAGTTAGGTTAGGTTAGGTTAGGTTACGTTAGGTTAGGTTAGGTAAGGATAATTTGGTTAGGTTAGGTAAGGTTAGGTTAGGTTAGGTTAGGTTGGGTGTGGTGTTGAGTTGGGTTGGGTTAGGTTGGGTTAGGTTACGTTAGGTTAGGTTAGGTTACGTTAGGTTATGTTAGGTTAGGTTAGGTTACGTTAGGTTAGGTTAGGTCAGGTTAGGTTAGGTTACGTTAGAATAGGTTAGGTTAGGTTAGGTTACGTTAGGTTAGGTTAAGTTAGGTTAGGTTAGGTTTGGTTAGGTTAGATTAGGTTAGCTTTGGTTAGGTTAGGTTGGGTTGGGTTGGGTTAGGTTGGGTTAGGTTAGGTTAGGTTAGGTTAGGTTAGGTTGGGTTAGGTTAGTTTAGGTTAGGTTAGGTTAGGTTGGGTTGGGTTGGTTAGGTTAGGTTAGGTTAGGTTAGGTAAGGTTAGGTTAGGTTAGGTTAGGTTACGTTAGGTTAAGGTATGAACCGTCGTAAAATCGCATTAAACAATGTCACTTAGTGAGATGCAGTGTTTTTCACCTTTACAAGTTGGGAACTGTGATATCTAATGTGAAAGCGCTTGAAACCATCGTAATGTTGTAGAAAGCAATGTAAAGTAGCGAGTAAAACGTTTTCTAACGATAGAAGTGCGAAGGTTATGTTAGGTTGAGTTATGTTAGTTTAAGCTAGGTAGCGTCGTGCAACTACCAAAAACAACGTCATCTAACGAGATAGTGTTGTTTTATTGCGAGTACGAAACTGCGATAGGTGAAATGTTGTGAAAGCACACAAAACGGCATGAACAAGCCAAATACTGCGTGTTGTACCGTTACAAGTGCGAAACTGCTATGTTGTGACATTCTCGGTAAAGCGCATGCAAGTATCGTGAAACCTTAAAGAACGATGTCATTTAGCGAGATACAGCGTTCTGTACTGTAATAAGTTGGTGAGAAACTGTGAGGTCAAGCAAATATCGTAATTGTGAACGAAACAGTGTAATTGAGCGTCTTTAGATACAAGTGCGAATGTTAGGTTAGGTTAAGATATGAACCGTCGTAAAACCGCACTAAACAATGTCACTTAGTGAGATGCAGTGTTTTTCACCATTACAAGTCGGGAACTGCGATATCTAATGTGAAAGCGCTTGCAAACGTCGTTAGGTTAGGTTAGGTTAGGTTAGGTCAGGTTAGGTTACGTTAGGTTAGGTTTGGTTAGGTTAGGTTAGGTTAGGTTATGTTAGGTTAGGTTGGGTTAGGTTAGGTTAGGTTACGTTAGGTTAAGGTATGAACCGTCGTAAAACCGCAATAAACAATGTCACTTAGTGAGATGCAGTGTTTTTCACCTTTACAAGTTGGGAACTGCGATATCTAATGTGAAAGCGCTTGAAACCGTCGTAATGTTGTAGAAAGCAATGTAAAGTAGCGAGTAAAACGTTTTCTAACGATAGAAGTGCGAAGGTTATGTTAGGTTGAGTTATGTTAGTTTAAGCTAGGTAGCGTCGTGAAACTACCAAAAACAACGTCATCTAACGAGATAGTGTTGTTTTATTGCGAGTACGAAACTGCGATAGGTGAAATGTTGTGAAAGCACACAAAACGGCATGAACAAGCCAAATACTGCGTGTTGTACCGTTACAAGTGCGAAACTGCTAGGTTGTGATATTCTCGTTAAAGCGCATGCAAGCATCGTGAAACCTTAAAGAACGATGTCATTTAGCGAGATACAGCGTTCTGTACTGCAATAAGTTGGTGAAAAACTGTGAGGTTATGCAAATATCCTAATTGTGAACGAAACAGTGTAATAGAGCGTTTTTTAATGCAAGTGCGAATGTTAGGTTAGGTTAAGATATGAACCGTCGTAAAACCGCATTAAACAATGTAAATTAGTGAGATGCAGTGTTTTTCACCATTAAAAGTCGGGAACTGCGATATCTAATGTGAAAGCGCATGAAACCGTCGTAATCTTGTAAAAAACATTGTAAAGTTGCGAGTAAAACGTTTTCTAACGATAGAAGTGCGAAGGTTAGGTTAGGTTAGGTTAGTTTAAGCTAGGTAGCGTCGTGAAACTACCAAAAACGACGTCATCTAACGAGATAGTGTTGTTTTATAGCGAGTATTAAACTGCCGTAGGTGAAATGTTGTGAAAGCACACAAAACGGCATGAACAAGCCAAATACTGCGTGTTCTACCGTTACAAGTGCGAAACTGCTATATTGTGATATTCTCGTTAAAGCGCATGCAAGCATCGTGAAACCTTAAAGAACAATGTCATTTAGCGAGATACAGCGTTCTGTACTGCAATAAGTTGGTGAAAAACTGTGAGGTTATGCAAATATCGTAATTGTGAACAAAACAGTGTAATAGAGCGTTTTTAGATACAAGTGCGAATGTTAGGTTAGGTTAAGATATGAACCGTCGTAAAACCGCATTAAACAATGTCAATTAGTGAGATGCAGTGTTTTTCACCATTAAAAGTGGGGAACTGCGATATCTAATGTGAAAGCGCTTGCAACCGTCGTTAGGTTAGGTTAGGTTAGGTTAGGTTAGGTTAGGTTAGGTTTGGTTAGGTTAGGTTAGGTTAGGTTAGATTAGGTGAGGTTGGGTTGAGTTGGGTTAGGTTAGGTTAGGTTAGGTTAGGTTGGGTTAGGTTAGGTTAGGTTAGGTTAGGTTAAGTTAGGTTAGGTTAGGTTAGGTTACGTTAGGTTAGGTTAGGTAAGGATAATTTGGTTAGGTTAGGTAAGGTTAGGTTAGGTTAGGTTAGGTTGGGTGTGGTGTTGAGTTGGGTTGGGTTAGGTTGGGTTAGGTTACGTTAGGTTAGGTTAGGTTACGTTAGGTTATGTTAGGTTAGGTTAGGTTACGTTAGGTTAGGTTAGGTCAGGTTAGGTTAGGTTACGTTAGAATAGGTTAGGTTAGGTTAGGTTACGTTAGGTTAGGTTAAGTTAGGTTAGGTTAGGTTTGGTTAGGTTAGATTAGGTTAGCTTTGGTTAGGTTAGGTTGGGTTGGGTTGGGTTAGGTTGGGTTAGGTTAGGTTAGGTTAGGTTAGGTTAGGTTGGGTTAGGTTAGTTTAGGTTAGGTTAGGTTAGGTTGGGTTGGGTTGGTTAGGTTAGGTTAGGTTAGGTTAGGTAAGGTTAGGTTAGGTTAGGTTAGGTTACGTTAGGTTAAGGTATGAACCGTCGTAAAATCGCATTAAACAATGTCACTTAGTGAGATGCAGTGTTTTTCACCTTTACAAGTTGGGAACTGTGATATCTAATGTGAAAGCGCTTGAAACCATCGTAATGTTGTAGAAAGCAATGTAAAGTAGCGAGTAAAACGTTTTCTAACGATAGAAGTGCGAAGGTTATGTTAGGTTGAGTTATGTTAGTTTAAGCTAGGTAGCGTCGTGAAACTACCAAAAACAACGTCATCTAACGAGATAGTGTTGTTTTATTGCGAGTACGAAACTGCGATAGGTGAAATGTTGTGAAAGCACACAAAACGGCATGAACAAGCCAAATACTGCGTGTTGTACCGTTACAAGTGCGAAACTGCTATGTTGTGACATTCTCGGTAAAGCGCATGCAAGTATCGTGAAACCTAAAAGAACGATGTCATTTAGCGAGATACAGCGTTCTGTACTGTAATAAGTTGGTGAAAAACTGTGAGGGTATGCAAATATCCTAATTGTGAACGAAACAGTGTAATAGAGCGTTTTTTAATGCAAGTGCGAATGTTAGGTTAGGTTAAGATATGAACCGTCGTAAAACCGCATTAAACAATGTCACTTAGTGAGATGCAGTGTTTTTCACCATTACAAGTCGGGAACTGCGATATCTAATGTGAAAGCGCTTGCAAACGTCGTTAGGTTAGGTTAGGTTAGGTTAGGTTAGGTTACGTTAGGTTAGGTTAGGTTAGGTTTGGTTAGGTTAGGTTAGGTTAGGTTAGGTTAGGGATGTTAGGTAAGGTTTGGTTAGGTTAGGTTAGGTTAGGTTGGGTTAGGTAAGGTTAGGTTAGGTTAAGATATGAACCGCGCTAAAACTGCATTAAACAATGTCACTTAGTGAGATGCTGTGTTTTTCACCATTACAAGTCGGGAACTGCGATATCTAATGTGAAAGCGCATGAAACCGTCGTAATCTTGTAGAAAACATTGTAAAGTAGAGAATAAAACGTTTTCTAACGATAGAAGTGCGAAGGTTCGGTTAGTTTGAGCTAGGTAGCGTCGTGAAGCCACCAAAAACGATGTCATCTAACGAGATAGTGTTGTTTTATTGCGAGTACGAAACTGCGATAGGTGAAATATTGGGAAAGCACACAAAATGGCATGAACTAGCCAGATACTGCGTCTTGTGCCGTTACAAGTGCGAAACTGCTTTATTGTGATATTCTCGTTAAAGCGCATGCAAGTATCGTGAAACCTTAAAGAACGATGTCATTTAGCGAGATACAGCGTTCTGTACTGTAATAAGTTGGTGAGAAACTGTGAGGTCAAGCAAATATCGTAATTGTGAACGAAACAGTGTAATTGAGCGTACTTAGATACAAGTGCGAATGTTAGGTTAGGTTGAGATATACACCGTCGTAAAACCGCATTAAACAATGTCACTTAGTGAGATGCAGTGTTTTTCACCTTTACAAGTTGGGAACTGCGATATCTAATGTGAAAGCGCTTGAAACCGTCGTAATGTTGTAGAAAGCAATGTAAAGTAGCGAGTAAAACGTTTTCTAACGATAGAAGTGCGAAGGTTATGTTAGGTTGAGTTATGTTAGTTTAAGCTACGTAGCGTCGTGAAACCACCAAAAACGACGTCATCTAACGAGATAGTGTTGTTTTATTGCGAGTATTAAACTGCGATAGGTGAAATGTTGTGAAAGCACACAAAACGGCATGAACAAGCCAAATACTGCGTGTTCTACCGTTACAAGTGCGAAACTGCTATATTGTGATATTCTCGGTAAAGCGCATGCAAGTATCGTGAAACCTTAAAGAACGATGTCATTTAGCGAGATACAGCGTTCTGTACTGTAATAAGTTGGTGAGAAACTGTGAGGTCAAGCAAATATCGTAATTGTGAACGAAACAGTGTAATTGAGCGTCTTTAGATACAAGTGCGAATGTTAGGTTAGGTTAAGATATGAACCGTCGTAAAACCGCATTAAACAATGTCACTTAGTGAGATGTAGTGTTTTTCAACATTACAAGTCGGGAACTACGATATCTAATGTGAAAGCGCATGAAACCGTCGTAATCTTGTAGAAAACATTGTAAAGTTGCGAGTAAAACGTTTTCTAACGATAGAAGTGCGAAGGTTAGCTTGAGTTATGTTAGTTTAAGCTATGTAGCGTCGTGAGACCACCAAAAAGAACGTCATCGAACGAGATAGTGTTGTTTTATTGCGAGTACGAAACTGCGATAGGTAAAATGTTGTGAAAGCACACAAAACGGCATGAACAAGCCAAATACTGCGTGTTGTACCGTTACAAGTGCGAAACTGCTATGTTGTGACATTCTCGGTAAAGCGCATGCAAGTATGGTGAAACCTAAAAGAACGATGTCATTTAGCGAGATACAGCGTTCTGTACTGTAATAAGTTGGTGAGAAACTGTGAGGTCAAGCAAATATCGTAATTGTGAACGAAACAGTGTAATTGAGCGTCTTTAGATACAAGTGTGAATGTTAGGTTAGGTTCACATATCAACCGTCGTAAAACCGCTTTAAACAATGTCACTTAGTGAGATGTAGTGTTTTTCAACATTACAAGTCGGGAACTACGATATCTAATGTGAAACGCATGAAACCGTCGTAATCTTGTAGAAAACATTGTAAAGTGGCGAGTAAAACGTTTTCTAACGATAGAAGTGCGAAGGTTAGGTTAGGTTAGGTTAGTTTAAGCTAGGTAGCGTCGTGAAACTACCAAAAACGACGTCATCTAACGAGATAGTGTTGTTTTATAGCGAGTATTAAACTGCGATAGGTGAAATGTTGTGAAAGCACACAAAACGGCATGAACAAGCCAAATACTGCGTGTTCTACCGTTACAAGTGCGAAACTGCTATATTGTGATATTCTCGTTAAAGCGCATGCAAGCATCGTGAAACCTTAAAGAACAATGTCATTTAGCGAGATACAGCGTTCTGTACTGCAATAAGTTGGTGAAAAACTGTGAGGTTATGCAAATATCGTAATTGTGAACAAAACAGTGTAGTAGAGCGTTTTTAGATACAAGTGCGAATGTTAGGTTAGGTTAAGATATGAACCGTCGTAAAACCGCATTAAACAATGTCAATTACTGAGATGCAGTGTTTTTCACCATTAAAAGTGGGGAACTGCGATATTTAATGTGAAAGCGCTTGCAACCGTCGTTAGGTTAGGTTAGGTTAGGTTAGGTTAGGTTTGGTTAGGTTAGGTTAGGTTAGGTTAGGTTAGATTAGGTTAGGTTGAGTTGGGTTAGGTTAGGTTAGGTTAGGTTGGGTTAGGTTAGGTTAGGTTAGGTTAGGTTACGTTAGGTTAGGTTAGGTTAAGTTAGGTTAGGTTATGTTAGGTTAGGTAAGGATAATTTGGTTAGGTTAGGTAAGGTTAGGTTAGGTTAGGTTAGGTTGGGTTGGGTGTTGTTGGGTTGGGTTGGGTTGGGTTAGGTTGGGTTAGGTTAGGTTAGGTTACGTTAGGTTAGGTTAGGTTAGGTTAGGTTACGTTAGGTTATGTTAGGTTAGGTTAGGTTACGTTAGGTTAGGTTAGGTCAGGTAAGGTTAGGTTATGTTAGAATAGGTTAGGTTAGGTTAGGTTACGTTAGGTTAGGTTAAGTTAGGTTAGGTTAGGTTTGGTTCGCTTAGGTTAGGTTAGCTTAGGTTAGGTTAGGTTGGGTTGGGTTGGGTTAGGTTGGGTTAGGGTAGGTTAGGTTAGGTTAGGTTGGGTTAGGTTAGTTTAGGTTAGGTTAGGTTAGGTTAGGTTGGGTTGGGTTGGGTTAGGTTAGGTTAGGTTAGGTAAGGTTAGGTTAGGTTAGGTTACGTTAGGTTAAGGTATGAACTGTCGTAAAACCGCATTAAACAATGTCACTTAGTGAGATGCAGTGTTTTTCACCTTTACAAGTTGGGAACTGTGATATCTAATGTGAAAGCGCTTGAAACCGTCATAATGTTGTAGAAAGCAATGTAAAGTAGCGAGTAAAACGTTTTCTAACGATAGAAGTGCGAAGGTTATGTTAGGTTGAGTTATGTTAGTTTAAGCTAGGTAGCGTCGTGCAACTACCAAAAACAACGTCATCTAACGAGATAGTGTTGTTTTATTGCGAGTACGAAACTGCGATAGGTGAAATGTTGTGAAAGCACACAAAACGGCATGAACAAGCCAAATACTGCGTGTTGTACCGTTACAAGTGCGAAACTGCTATGTTGTGACATTCTCGGTAAAGCGCATGCAAGTATCGTGAAACCTTAAAGAACGATGTCATTTAGCGAGATACCGCGTTCTGTACTGTAATAAGTTGGTGAGAAACTGTGAGGTCAAGCAAATATCGTAATTGTGAACGAAACAGTGTAATTGAGCGTCTTTAGATACAAGTGCGAATGTTAGGTTAGGTTGACATATCAACCATCGTAAAACCGCATTAAACAACGTCACTTAGTGAGATGTAGTGTTTTTCAACATTACAAGTCGGGAACTACGATATCTAATGTGAAAGCGCATGAAACCGTCGTAACATTGTAGAAAACATTGTAAAGTGGCGAGTAAAACGTTTTCTAACGATAGAAGTGCGAAGGTTAGGTTAGGTTAGGTTAGTTTAAGCTAGGTAGCGTCGTGAAACTACCAAAAACGACGTCATCTAACGAGATAGTGTTGTTTTATAGCGAGTATTAAACTGCGATAGGTGAAATGTTGTGAAAGCACACAAAACGGCATGAACAAGCCAAATACTGCGTGTTCTACCGTTACAAGTGCGAAACTGCTATATTGTGATATTCTCGTTAAAGCGCATGCAAGCATCGTGAAACCTTAAAGAACAATGTCATTTAGCGAGATACAGCGTTCTGTACTGCAATAAGTTGGTGAAAAACTGTGAGGTTATGCAAATATCGTAATTGTGAACAAAACAGTGTAGTAGAGCGTTTTTAGATACAAGTGCGAATGTTAGGTTAGGTTAAGATATGAACCGTCGTAAAACCGCATTAAACAATGTCAATTACTGAGATGCAGTGTTTTTCACCATTAAAAGTGGGGAACTGCGATATTTAATGTGAAAGCGCTTGCAACCGTCGTTAGGTTAGGTTAGGTTAGGTTAGGTTAGGTTTTGTTAGGTTAGGTTAGGTTAGGTTAGGTTAGATTAGGTTAGGTTGAGTTGGGTTAGGTTAGGTTAGGTTAGGTTAGGTTGGGTTAGGTTAGGTTAGGTTAGGTTAGGTTAGGTTAGGTTACGTTAGGTTAGGTTAAGTTAGGTTAGGTAAGGATAATTTGGTTAGGTTAGGTAAGGTTAGGTTAGGTTAGGTTAGGTTGGGTTGGGTGTTGTTGGGTTGGGTTGGGTTGGGTTAGGTTGGGTTAGGTTAGGTTAGGTTACGTTAGGTTAGGTTAGGTTAGGTTAGGTTACGTTAGGTTATGTTAGGTTAGGTTAGGTTACGTTAGGTTAGGTTAGGTCAGGTAAGGTTAGGTTACGTTAGAATAGGTTAGGTTAGGTTAGGTTACGTTAGGTTAGGTTAAGTTAGGTTAGGTTAGGTTTGGTTAGCTTAGGTTAGGTTAGCTTAGGTTAGGTTAGGTTGGGTTGGGTTGGGTTGGGTTAGGTTAGGTTAGGTTAGGTTAGGTAAGGTTAGGTTAGGTTAGGTTAGGTTACGTTAGGTTAAGGTATGAACTGTCGTAAAACCGCATTAAACAATGTCACTTAGTGAGATGCAGTGTTTTTCACCTTTACAAGTTGGGAACTGTGATATCTAATGTGAAAGCGCTTGAAACCGTCATAATGTTGTAGAAAGCAATGTAAAGTAGCGAGTAAAACGTTTTCTAATGATAGAAGTGCGAAGGTTATGTTAGGTTGAGTTATGTTAGTTTAAGCTAGGTAGCGTCGTGCAACTACCAAAAACAACGTCATCTAACGAGATAGTGTTGTTTTAATGCGAGTACGAAACTGCGATAGGTGAAATGTTGTGAAAGCACACAAAACGGCATGAACAAGCCAAATACTGCGTGTTGTACCGTTACAAGTGCGAAACTGCTATGTTGTGACATTCTCGGTAAAGCGCATGCAAGTATCGTGAAACCTTATAGAACGATGTCATTTAGCGAGATACAGCGTTCTGTACTGTAATAAGTTGGTGAGAAACTGTGAGGTCAAGCAATTATCGTAATTGTGAACGAAACAGTGTAATTGAGCGTCTTTAGATACAAGTGCGAATGTTAGGTTAGGTTAAGATATGAACCGTCGTAAAACCGCACTAAACAATGTCACTTAGTGAGATGCAGTGTTTTTCACCATTACAAGTGGGGAACTGCGATATCTAATGTGAAAGCGCTTGCAAACGTCGTTAGGTTAGGTTAGGTTAGGTTAGGTCAGGTTAGGTTACGTTAGGTTAGGTTTGGTTAGGTTAGGTTAGGTTAGGTTAGGTTAGGTTATGTTAGGTTAGGTTGGGTTAGGTTAGGTTAGGTTACGTTAGGTTAAGGTATGAACCGTCGTAAAACCGCAATAAACAATGTCACTTAGTGAGATGCAGTGTTTTTCACCTTTACAAGTTGGGAACTGCGATATCTAATGTGAAAGCGCTTGAAACCGTCGTAATGTTGTAGAAAGCAATGTAAAGTAGCGAGTAAAACGTTTTCTAACGATAGAAGTGCGAAGGTTATGTTAGGTTGAGTTATGTTAGTTTAAGCTAGGTAGCGTCGTGAAACCACCAAAAACGACGTCATCTAACAAGATAGTGTTGTTTTATTGCGAGTACGAAACTGCGATAGGTAAAATGTTGTGAAAGCACACAAAACGGCATGAACAAGCCAAATACTGCGTGTTGTACCGTTACAAGTGCGAAACTGCTATGTTTTGACATTCTCGGTAAAGCGCATGCAAGTATCGTGAAACCTTAAAGAACGATGTCATTTAGCGAGATACAGCGTTCTGTACTGTAATAGGTTGGTGAGAAACTGTGAGGTCAAGCAAATATCGTAATTGTGAACGAAACAGTGTAATTGAGCGTCTTTAGATGCAAGTGCGAATGTTAGGTTAGGTTGACATATCAACCGTCGTAAAATCGCATTAAACAATGTCACTTAGTGAGATGTAGTGTTTTTCAACATTACAAGTCGGGAACTACGATATCTAATGTGAAAACGCATGAAACCGTCGTAATCTTGTAGAAAACATTGTAAAGTTGCGAGTAAAACGTTTTCTAAAGATAGAAATGCGAAGGTTAGGTTATGTTAGGTTAGTTTAAGCTAGGTAGCGTCGTGAAACTACCAAAAACGACGTCATCTAACGAGATAGTGTTGTTTTATAGCGAGTATTAAACTGCGATAGGTGAAATGTTGTGAAAGCACACAAAACGGCATGAACAAGCCAAATACTGCGTGTTCTACCGTTACAAGTGCGAAACAGCTATATTGTGATATTCTCGTTAAAGCGCATGCAAGCATCGTGAAACCTTAAAGAAATATGTCATTTAGTGAGATACAACGTTCTGTACTGCAATAAGTTGGTGAAAAACTGTGAGGTTATGCAAATATCGTAATTGAGAACAAAACAGTGTAATAGAGCGTTTTTAGATACAAGTGCGAATGTTAGGTTAGGTCAAGATATGAACCGTCGTAAAACCGCATTAAACAATGTAAATTAGTGAGATGCAGTGTTTTTCACCATTAAAAGTCGGGAACTGCGATATCTAATGTGAAAGCGCTTGCAACCGTTGTTAGGTTAGGTTAGGTTAGGTTAGGTTAGGTTTTGTTAGGTTAGGTTAGGTTAGGTTAGATTAGGTTAGGTTGGGTTGAGTTGGGTTAGGTTAGGTTAGGTTAGGTTAGGTTGGGTTAGGTTAGGTTAGGTTAGGTTGGGTTACGTTAGGTTAGGTTAGGTTACGTTAGGTTAGGTTAGGTTAGGTTACGTTAGGTTAGGTTAGGTTAGGTAAGGATAATTTGGTTAGGTTAGGTAAGGTTAGGTTAGGTTAGGTTGGGTTGGGTGTTGTTGGGTTGGGTTGGGTTGGGTTAGGTTGGGTTAGGTTAGGTTAGGTTACGTTAGGTTATGTTAGGTTAGGTTAGGTTACGTTAGGTTAGGTTAGGTTAGGTTAGGTTAGGTTAGGTCAGGTAAGGTTAGGTTACGTTAGAATAGGTTAGGTTAGGTTACGTTAGGTTAGGTTAAGTTAGGTTAGGTTAGGTTTGGTTAGGTTAGCTTAGGTTAGGTTAGGTTGGGTTGGGTTGGGTTGGGTTAGGTTAGGTTAGGTTAGGTTAGGTTGGGTTAGGTTAGTTTAGGTTAGGTTAGGTTAGGTTAGGTTGGGTTGGGTTGGGTTAGGTTAGGTTAGGTTAGGTTAGGTAAGGTTAGGTTAGGTTAGGTTACGTTAGGTTAAGGTATGAACCGTCGTAAAACCGCATTAAACAATGTCACTTAGTGAGATGCAGTGTTTTTCACCTTTACAAGTTGGGAACTGTGATATCTAATGTGAAAGCGCTTGAAACCGTCGTAATGTTGTAGAAAGCAATGTAAAGTAGCGAGTAAAACGTTTTCTAACGATAGAAGTGCGAAGGTTATGTTAGGTTGAGTTATGTTAGTTTAAGCTAGGTAGCGTCGTGAAACTACAAAAACAACGTCATCTAACGAGATAGTGTTGTTTTATTGCGAGTACGAAACTGCGATAGGTGAAATGTTGTGAAAGCACACAAAACGGCATGAACAAGCCAAACACTGCGTGTTGTACCGTTACAAGTGCGAAACTGCTAGGTTGTGATATTCTCGTTAAAGCGCATGCAAGCATCGTGAAACCCTAAAGAACGATGTCATTTAGCGAGATACAGCGTTCTGTACTGCAATAAGTTGGTGAAAAACTGTGAGGTTATGCAAATATCCTAATTGTGAACGAAACAGTGTAATAGAGCGTTTTTTAATGCAAGTGCGAATGTTAGGTTAGGTTAAGATATGAACCGTCGTAAAATCGCATTAAACAATGTCACTTAGTGAGATGTAGTGTTTTTCAACATTACAAGTCGGGAACTACGATATCTAATGTGAAAGCGCATGAAACCGTCGTAATCTTGTAGAAAACATTGTAAAGTTGCGAGTAAAACGTTTTCTAACGATAGAAGTGCGAAGGTTAGCTTGAGTTATGTTAGTTTAAGCAATGTAGCGTCGTGAGACCACCAAAAAGAACGTCATCTAACGAGATAGTGTTGTTTTATTGCGAGTACGAAACTGCGATAGGTAAAATGTTGTGAAAGCACACAAAACGGCATGAACAAGCCAAATACTGCGTGTTGTACCGTTACAAGTGCGAAACTGCTATGTTGTGACATTCTCGGTAAAGCGCATGCAAGTATGGTGAAACCTAAAAGAACGATGTCATTTAGCGAGATACAGCGTTCTGTACTGTAATAAGTTGGTGAGAAACTGTGAGGTCAAGCAAATATCGTAATTGTGAACGAAACAGTGTAATTGAGCGTCTTTAGATACAAGTGTGAATGTTAGGTTAGGTTCACATATCAACCGTCGTAAAACCGCTTTAAACAATGTCACTTAGTGAGATGTAGTGTTTTTCAACATTACAAGTCGGGAACTACGATATCTAATGTGAAACGCATGAAACCGTCGTAATCTTGTAGAAAACATTGTAAAGTGGCGAGTAAAACGTTTTCTAACGATAGAAGTGCGAAGGTTAGGTTAGGTTAGGTTAGTTTAAGCTAGGTAGCGTCGTGAAACTACCAAAAACGACGTCATCTAACGAGATAGTGTTGTTTTATAGCGAGTATTAAACTGCGATAGGTGAAATGTTGTGAAAGCACACAAAACGGCATGAACAAGCCAAATACTGCGTGTTCTACCGTTACAAGTGCGAAACTGCTATATTGTGATATTCTCGTTAAAGCGCATGCAAGCATCGTGAAACCTTAAAGAACAATGTCATTTAGCGAGATACAGCGTTCTGTACTGCAATAAGTTGGTGAAAAACTGTGAGGTTATGCAAATATCGTAATTGTGAACAAAACAGTGTAGTAGAGCGTTTTTAGATACAAGTGCGAATGTTAGGTTAGGTTAAGATATGAACCGTCGTAAAACCGCATTAAACAATGTCAATTACTGAGATGCAGTGTTTTTCACCATTAAAAGTGGGGAACTGCGATATTTAATGTGAAAGCGCTTGCAACCGTCGTTAGGTTAGGTTAGGTTAGGTTAGGTTAGGTTTGGTTAGGTTAGGTTAGGTTAGGTTAGGTTAGATTAGGTTAGGTTGAGTTGGGTTAGGTTAGGTTAGGTTAGGTTGGGTTAGGTTAGGTTAGGTTAGGTTAGGTTACGTTAGGTTAGGTTAGGTTAAGTTAGGTTAGGTTATGTTAGGTTAGGTAAGGATAATTTGGTTAGGTTAGGTAAGGTTAGGTTAGGTTAGGTTAGGTTGGGTTGGGTGTTGTTGGGTTGGGTTGGGTTGGGTTAGGTTGGGTTAGGTTAGGTTAGGTTACGTTAGGTTAGGTTAGGTTAGGTTAGGTTACGTTAGGTTATGTTAGGTTAGGTTAGGTTACGTTAGGTTAGGTTAGGTCAGGTAAGGTTAGGTTATGTTAGAATAGGTTAGGTTAGGTTAGGTTACGTTAGGTTAGGTTAAGTTAGGTTAGGTTAGGTTTGGTTCGCTTAGGTTAGGTTAGCTTAGGTTAGGTTAGGTTGGGTTGGGTTGGGTTAGGTTGGGTTAGGTTAGGTTAGGTTAGGTTAGGTTGGGTTAGGTTAGTTTAGGTTAGGTTAGGTTAGGTTAGGTTGGGTTGGGTTGGGTTAGGTTAGGTTAGGTTAGGTAAGGTTAGGTTAGGTTAGGTTACGTTAGGTTAAGGTATGAACTGTCGTAAAACCGCATTAAACAATGTCACTTAGTGAGATGCAGTGTTTTTCACCTTTACAAGTTGGGAACTGTGATATCTAATGTGAAAGCGCTTGAAACCGTCATAATGTTGTAGAAAGCAATGTAAAGTAGCGAGTAAAACGTTTTCTAACGATAGAAGTGCGAAGGTTATGTTAGGTTGAGTTATGTTAGTTTAAGCTAGGTAGCGTCGTGCAACTACCAAAAACAACGTCATCTAACGAGATAGTGTTGTTTTATTGCGAGTACGAAACTGCGATAGGTGAAATGTTGTGAAAGCACACAAAACGGCATGAACAAGCCAAATACTGCGTGTTGTACCGTTACAAGTGCGAAACTGCTATGTTGTGACATTCTCGGTAAAGCGCATGCAAGTATCGTGAAACCTTAAAGAACGATGTCATTTAGCGAGATACCGCGTTCTGTACTGTAATAAGTTGGTGAGAAACTGTGAGGTCAAGCAAATATCGTAATTGTGAACGAAACAGTGTAATTGAGCGTCTTTAGATACAAGTGCGAATGTTAGGTTAGGTTGACATATCAACCATCGTAAAACCGCATTAAACAACGTCACTTAGTGAGATGTAGTGTTTTTCAACATTACAAGTCGGGAACTACGATATCTAATGTGAAAGCGCATGAAACCGTCGTAACATTGTAGAAAACATTGTAAAGTGGCGAGTAAAACGTTTTCTAACGATAGAAGTGCGAAGGTTAGGTTAGGTTAGGTTAGTTTAAGCTAGGTAGCGTCGTGAAACTACCAAAAACGACGTCATCTAACGAGATAGTGTTGTTTTATAGCGAGTATTAAACTGCGATAGGTGAAATGTTGTGAAAGCACACAAAACGGCATGAACAAGCCAAATACTGCGTGTTCTACCGTTACAAGTGCGAAACTGCTATATTGTGATATTCTCGTTAAAGCGCATGCAAGCATCGTGAAACCTTAAAGAACAATGTCATTTAGCGAGATACAGCGTTCTGTACTGCAATAAGTTGGTGAAAAACTGTGAGGTTATGCAAATATCGTAATTGTGAACAAAACAGTGTAGTAGAGCGTTTTTAGATACAAGTGCGAATGTTAGGTTAGGTTAAGATATGAACCGTCGTAAAACCGCATTAAACAATGTCAATTACTGAGATGCAGTGTTTTTCACCATTAAAAGTGGGGAACTGCGATATTTAATGTGAAAGCGCTTGCAACCGTCGTTAGGTTAGGTTAGGTTAGGTTAGGTTAGGTTTTGTTAGGTTAGGTTAGGTTAGGTTAGGTTAGATTAGGTTAGGTTGAGTTGGGTTAGGTTAGGTTAGGTTAGGTTAGGTTGGGTTAGGTTAGGTTAGGTTAGGTTAGGTTAGGTTAGGTTACGTTAGGTTAGGTTAAGTTAGGTTAGGTAAGGATAATTTGGTTAGGTTAGGTAAGGTTAGGTTAGGTTAGGTTAGGTTGGGTTGGGTGTTGTTGGGTTGGGTTGGGTTGGGTTAGGTTGGGTTAGGTTAGGTTAGGTTACGTTAGGTTAGGTTAGGTTAGGTTAGGTTACGTTAGGTTATGTTAGGTTAGGTTAGGTTACGTTAGGTTAGGTTAGGTCAGGTAAGGTTAGGTTACGTTAGAATAGGTTAGGTTAGGTTAGGTTACGTTAGGTTAGGTTAAGTTAGGTTAGGTTAGGTTTGGTTAGCTTAGGTTAGGTTAGCTTAGGTTAGGTTAGGTTGGGTTGGGTTGGGTTGGGTTAGGTTAGGTTAGGTTAGGTTAGGTAAGGTTAGGTTAGGTTAGGTTAGGTTACGTTAGGTTAAGGTATGAACTGTCGTAAAACCGCATTAAACAATGTCACTTAGTGAGATGCAGTGTTTTTCACCTTTACAAGTTGGGAACTGTGATATCTAATGTGAAAGCGCTTGAAACCGTCATAATGTTGTAGAAAGCAATGTAAAGTAGCGAGTAAAACGTTTTCTAATGATAGAAGTGCGAAGGTTATGTTAGGTTGAGTTATGTTAGTTTAAGCTAGGTAGCGTCGTGCAACTACCAAAAACAACGTCATCTAACGAGATAGTGTTGTTTTAATGCGAGTACGAAACTGCGATAGGTGAAATGTTGTGAAAGCACACAAAACGGCATGAACAAGCCAAATACTGCGTGTTGTACCGTTACAAGTGCGAAACTGCTATGTTGTGACATTCTCGGTAAAGCGCATGCAAGTATCGTGAAACCTTATAGAACGATGTCATTTAGCGAGATACAGCGTTCTGTACTGTAATAAGTTGGTGAGAAACTGTGAGGTCAAGCAATTATCGTAATTGTGAACGAAACAGTGTAATTGAGCGTCTTTAGATACAAGTGCGAATGTTAGGTTAGGTTAAGATATGAACCGTCGTAAAACCGCACTAAACAATGTCACTTAGTGAGATGCAGTGTTTTTCACCATTACAAGTGGGGAACTGCGATATCTAATGTGAAAGCGCTTGCAAACGTCGTTAGGTTAGGTTAGGTTAGGTTAGGTCAGGTTAGGTTACGTTAGGTTAGGTTTGGTTAGGTTAGGTTAGGTTAGGTTAGGTTAGGTTATGTTAGGTTAGGTTGGGTTAGGTTAGGTTAGGTTACGTTAGGTTAAGGTATGAACCGTCGTAAAACCGCAATAAACAATGTCACTTAGTGAGATGCAGTGTTTTTCACCTTTACAAGTTGGGAACTGCGATATCTAATGTGAAAGCGCTTGAAACCGTCGTAATGTTGTAGAAAGCAATGTAAAGTAGCGAGTAAAACGTTTTCTAACGATAGAAGTGCGAAGGTTATGTTAGGTTGAGTTATGTTAGTTTAAGCTAGGTAGCGTCGTGAAACCACCAAAAACGACGTCATCTAACAAGATAGTGTTGTTTTATTGCGAGTACGAAACTGCGATAGGTAAAATGTTGTGAAAGCACACAAAACGGCATGAACAAGCCAAATACTGCGTGTTGTACCGTTACAAGTGCGAAACTGCTATGTTTTGACATTCTCGGTAAAGCGCATGCAAGTATCGTGAAACCTTAAAGAACGATGTCATTTAGCGAGATACAGCGTTCTGTACTGTAATAGGTTGGTGAGAAACTGTGAGGTCAAGCAAATATCGTAATTGTGAACGAAACAGTGTAATTGAGCGTCTTTAGATGCAAGTGCGAATGTTAGGTTAGGTTGACATATCAACCGTCGTAAAATCGCATTAAACAATGTCACTTAGTGAGATGTAGTGTTTTTCAACATTACAAGTCGGGAACTACGATATCTAATGTGAAAACGCATGAAACCGTCGTAATCTTGTAGAAAACATTGTAAAGTTGCGAGTAAAACGTTTTCTAAAGATAGAAATGCGAAGGTTAGGTTATGTTAGGTTAGTTTAAGCTAGGTAGCGTCGTGAAACTACCAAAAACGACGTCATCTAACGAGATAGTGTTGTTTTATAGCGAGTATTAAACTGCGATAGGTGAAATGTTGTGAAAGCACACAAAACGGCATGAACAAGCCAAATACTGCGTGTTCTACCGTTACAAGTGCGAAACAGCTATATTGTGATATTCTCGTTAAAGCGCATGCAAGCATCGTGAAACCTTAAAGAAATATGTCATTTAGTGAGATACAACGTTCTGTACTGCAATAAGTTGGTGAAAAACTGTGAGGTTATGCAAATATCGTAATTGAGAACAAAACAGTGTAATAGAGCGTTTTTAGATACAAGTGCGAATGTTAGGTTAGGTCAAGATATGAACCGTCGTAAAACCGCATTAAACAATGTAAATTAGTGAGATGCAGTGTTTTTCACCATTAAAAGTCGGGAACTGCGATATCTAATGTGAAAGCGCTTGCAACCGTTGTTAGGTTAGGTTAGGTTAGGTTAGGTTAGGTTTTGTTAGGTTAGGTTAGGTTAGGTTAGATTAGGTTAGGTTGGGTTGAGTTGGGTTAGGTTAGGTTAGGTTAGGTTAGGTTGGGTTAGGTTAGGTTAGGTTAGGTTGGGTTACGTTAGGTTAGGTTAGGTTACGTTAGGTTAGGTTAGGTTAGGTTACGTTAGGTTAGGTTAGGTTAGGTAAGGATAATTTGGTTAGGTTAGGTAAGGTTAGGTTAGGTTAGGTTGGGTTGGGTGTTGTTGGGTTGGGTTGGGTTGGGTTAGGTTGGGTTAGGTTAGGTTAGGTTACGTTAGGTTATGTTAGGTTAGGTTAGGTTACGTTAGGTTAGGTTAGGTTAGGTTAGGTTAGGTTAGGTCAGGTAAGGTTAGGTTACGTTAGAATAGGTTAGGTTAGGTTACGTTAGGTTAGGTTAAGTTAGGTTAGGTTAGGTTTGGTTAGGTTAGCTTAGGTTAGGTTAGGTTGGGTTGGGTTGGGTTGGGTTAGGTTAGGTTAGGTTAGGTTAGGTTGGGTTAGGTTAGTTTAGGTTAGGTTAGGTTAGGTTAGGTTGGGTTGGGTTGGGTTAGGTTAGGTTAGGTTAGGTTAGGTAAGGTTAGGTTAGGTTAGGTTACGTTAGGTTAAGGTATGAACCGTCGTAAAACCGCATTAAACAATGTCACTTAGTGAGATGCAGTGTTTTTCACCTTTACAAGTTGGGAACTGTGATATCTAATGTGAAAGCGCTTGAAACCGTCGTAATGTTGTAGAAAGCAATGTAAAGTAGCGAGTAAAACGTTTTCTAACGATAGAAGTGCGAAGGTTATGTTAGGTTGAGTTATGTTAGTTTAAGCTAGGTAGCGTCGTGAAACTACAAAAACAACGTCATCTAACGAGATAGTGTTGTTTTATTGCGAGTACGAAACTGCGATAGGTGAAATGTTGTGAAAGCACACAAAACGGCATGAACAAGCCAAACACTGCGTGTTGTACCGTTACAAGTGCGAAACTGCTAGGTTGTGATATTCTCGTTAAAGCGCATGCAAGCATCGTGAAACCCTAAAGAACGATGTCATTTAGCGAGATACAGCGTTCTGTACTGCAATAAGTTGGTGAAAAACTGTGAGGTTATGCAAATATCCTAATTGTGAACGAAACAGTGTAATAGAGCGTTTTTTAATGCAAGTGCGAATGTTAGGTTAGGTTAAGATATGAACCGTCGTAAAATCGCATTAAACAATGTCACTTAGTGAGATGTAGTGTTTTTCAACATTACAAGTCGGGAACTACGATATCTAATGTGAAAGCGCATGAAACCGTCGTAATCTTGTAGAAAACATTGTAAAGTTGCGAGTAAAACGTTTTCTAACGATAGAAGTGCGAAGGTTAGCTTGAGTTATGTTAGTTTAAGCAATGTAGCGTCGTGAGACCACCAAAAAGAACGTCATCTAACGAGATAGTGTTGTTTTATTGCGAGTACGAAACTGCGATAGGTAAAATGTTGTGAAAGCACACAAAACGGCATGAACAAGCCAAATACTGCGTGTTGTACCGTTACAAGTGCGAAACTGCTATGTTGTGACATTCTCGGTAAAGCGCATGCAAGTATCGTGAAACCTAAAAGAACGATGTCATTTAGCGAGATACAGCGTTCTGTACTGTAATAAGTTGGTGAGAAACTGTGAGGTCAAGCAAATATCGTAATTGTGAACGAAACAGTGTAATTGAGCGTACTTAGATACAAGTGCGAATGTTAGGTTAGGTTGAGATATACACCGTCGTAAAACCGCATTAAACAATGTCACTTAGTGAGATGCAGTGTTTTTCACCTTTACAAGTTGGGAACTGCGATATCTAATGTGAAAGCGCTTGAAACCGTCGTAATGTTGCAGAAAGCAATGTAAAGTAGCGAGTAAAACGTTTTCTAACGATAGAAGTGCGAAGGTTATGTTAGGTTGAGTTATGTTAGTTTAAGCTACGTAGCGTCGTGAAACCACCAAAAACGACGTCATCTAACGAGATAGTGTTGTTTTATTGCGAGTATTAAACTGCGATAGGTGAAATGTTGTGAAAGCACACAAAACGGCATGAACAAGCCAAATACTGCGTGTTCTACCGTTACAAGTGCGAAACTGCTATATTGTGATATTCTCGGTAAAGCGCATGCAAGTATCGTGAAACCTTAAAGAACGATGTCATTTAGCGAGATACAGCGTTCTGTACTGTAATAAGTTGGTGAGAAACTGTGAGGTCAAGCAAATATCGTAATTGTGAACGAAACAGTGTAATTGAGCGTCTTTAGATACAAGTGCGAATGTTAGGTTAGGTTGATATATCAACCGTCGTAAAACCGCATTAAACAATGTCACTTAGTGAGATGTAGTGTTTTTCAACATTACAAGTCGGGAACTACGATATCTAATGTGAAAGCGCATGAAACCGTCGTAATCTTGTAAAAAACATTGTAAAGTTGCGAGTAAAACGTTTTCTAACGATGGAAGTGCGAAGGTTAGCTTGAGTTATGTTAGTTTAAGCTATGTAGCGTCGTGAGACCACCAAAAAGAACGTCATCTAACGAGATAGTGTTGTTTTATTGCGAGTACGAAACTGCGATAGGTAAAATGTTGTGAAAGCACACAAAACGGCATGAACAAGCCAAATACTGCGTGTTGTACCGTTACAAGTGCGAAACTGCTATGTTGTGACATTCTCGGTAAAGCGCATGCAAGTATCGTGAAACCTAAAAGAACGATGTCATTTAGCGAGATACAGCGTTCTGTACTGTAATAAGTTGGTGAAAAACTGTGAGGGTATGCAAATATCCTAATTGTGAACGAAACAGTGTAATAGAGCGTTTTTTAATGCAAGTGCGAATGTTAGGTTAGGTTAAGATATGAACCGTCGTAAAACCGCATTAAACAATGTCACTTAGTGAGATGCAGTGTTTTTCACCATTACAAGTCGGGAACTGCGATATCTAATGTGAAAGCGCTTGCAAACGTCGTTAGGTTAGGTTAGGTTAGGTTAGGTTAGGTTACGTTAGGTTAGGTTAGGTTAGGTTTGGTTAGGTTAGGTTAGGTTAGGTTAGGTTAGGGATGTTAGGTAAGGTTTGGTTAGGTTAGGTTAGGTTAGGTTGGGTTAGGTAAGGTTAGGTTAGGTTAAGATATGAACCGCGCTAAAACTGCATTAAACAATGTCACTTAGTGAGATGCTGTGTTTTTCACCATTACAAGTCGGGAACTGCGATATCTAATGTGAAAGCGCATGAAACCGTCGTAATCTTGTAGAAAACATTGTAAAGTAGCGAATAAAACGTTTTCTAACGATAGAAGTGCGAAGGTTCGGTTAGTTTGAGCTAGAAAGCGTCGTTAACCACCAAAAACGACGTCATCTAACGAGATAGTGTTGTTTTATTGCGAGTATTAAACTGCGATAGGTGAAATGTTGTGAAAGCACACAAAACGGCATGAACAAGCCAAATACTGCGTGTTCTACCGTTACAAGTGCGAAACTGCTATATTGTGATATTCTCGGTAAAGCGCATGCAAGTATCGTGAAACCTTAAAGAACGATGTCATTTAGCGAGATACAGCGTTTTGTACTGTAATAAGTTGGTGAGAAACTGTGAGGTCAAGCAAATATTGTAATTGTGAACGAAACAGTGTAATTGAGCGTCTTTAGATACAAGTGCGAATGTTAGGTTAGGTTGATATATCAACCGTCGTAAAACCGCATTAAACAATGTCACTTAGTGAGATGCAGTGTTTTTCAACTTTACAAGTTGGGAACTGTGATATCTAATGTGAAAGCGCTTGAAACCGTCGTAATGTTGTAGAAAGCAATGTAAAGTAGCGAGTAAAACGTTTTCTAACGATAGAAGTGCGAAGGTTATGTTAGGTTGAGTTATGTTAGTTTAAGCTAGGTAGCGTCGTGAAACTACCAAAAACAACGTCATCTAACGAGATAGTGTTGTTTTATTGCGAGTACGAAACTGCGATAGGTGAAATGTTGTGAAAGCACACAAAACGGCATGAACAAGCCAAATACTGCGTGTTGTACCGTTACAAGTGCGAAACTGCTATGTTGTGATATTCTCGTTGAAGCGCATGCAAGCATCGTGAAACCTTAAAGAACGATGTCATTTAGCGAGATACAGCGTTCTGTACTGCAATAAGTTGGTGAAAAACTGTGAGGTTATGCAAATATCCTAATTGTGAACGAAACAGTGTAATAGAGCGTTTTTAATACAAGTGCGAATGTTAGGTTAGGTTAAGATATGAACCGTCGTAAAACCGCATTAAACAATGTCACTTAGTGAGATGTAGTGTTTTTCAACATTACAAGTCGGGAACTACGATATCTAATGTGAAAGCGCATGAAACCGTCGTAATCTTGTAGAAAACATTGTAAAGTTGCGAGTAAAACGTTTTCTAACGATAGAAGTGCGAAGGTTAGCTTGAGTTATGTTAGTTTAAGCTATGTAGCGTCGTGAGACCACCAAAAAGAACGTCATCTAACGAGATAGTGTTGTTTTATTGCGAGTACGAAACTGCGATAGGTAAAATGTTGTGAAAGCACACAAAACGGCATGAACAAGCCAAATACTGCGTGTTGTACCGTTACAAGTGCGAAACTGCTATGTTGTGACATTCTCGGTAAAGCGCATGCAAGTATCGTGAAACCTAAAAGAACGATGTCATTTAGCGAGATACAGCGTTCTGTACTGTAATAAGTTGGTGAAAAACTGTGAGGGTATGCAAATATCCTAATTGTGAACGAAACAGTGTAATAGAGCGTTTTTTAATGCAAGTGCGAATGTTAGGTTAGGTTAAGATATGAACCGTCGTAAAACCGCATTAAACAATGTCACTTAGTGAGATGCAGTGTTTTCCACCATTACAAGTCGGGAACTGCGATATCTAATGTGAAAGCGCTTGCAAACGTCGTTAGGTTAGGTTAGGTTAGGTTAGGTTAGGTTAGGTTACGTTAGGTTAGGTTAGGTTAGGTTTGGTTAGGTTAGGTTAGGTTAGGTTAGGTTAGGGATGTTAGGTAAGGTTTGGTTAGGTTAGGTTAGGTTAGGTTGGGTTAGGTAAGGTTAGGTTAGGTTAAGATATGAACCGCGCTAAAACTGCATTAAACAATGTCACTTAGTGAGATGCTGTGTTTTTCACCATTACAAGTCGGGAACTGCGATATCTAATGTGAAAGCGCACGAAACCGTCGTAATCTTGTAGAAAACATTGTAAAGTAGCGAATAAAACGTTTTCTAACGATAGAAGTGCGAAGGTTCGGTTAGTTTGAGCTAGGTAGCGTCGTGAAGCCACCAAAAACGATGTCATCTAACGAGATAGTGTTGTTTTATTGCGAGTACGAAACTGCGATAGGTGAAATATTGGGAAAGCACACAAAATGGCATGAACTAGCCAGATACTGCGTCTTGTGCCGTTTCAAGTGCGAAACTGCTTTATTGTGATATTCTCGTTAAAGCGCATGCAAGTATCGTGAAACCTTAAAGAACGATGTCATTTAGCGAGATACAGCGTTCTGTACTGTAATAAGTTGGTGAGAAACTGTGAGGTCAAGCAAATATCGTAATTGTGAACGAAACAGTGTAATTGAGCGTACTTAGATACAAGTGCGAATGTTAGGTTAGGTTGAGATATACACCGTCGTAAAACCGCATTAAACAATGTCACTTAGTGAAATGCAGTGTTTTTCACCTTTACAAGTTGGGAACTGCGATATCTAATGTGAAAGCGCTTGAAACCGTCGTAATGTTGTAGAAAGCAATGTAAAGTAGCGAGTAAAACGTTTTCTAACGATAGAAGTGCGAAGGTTATGTTAGGTTGAGTTATGTTAGTTTAAGCTACGTAGCGTCGTGAAACCACCAAAAACGACGTCATCTAACGAGATAGTGTTGTTTTATTGCGAGTATTAAACTGCGATAGGTGAAATGTTGTGAAAGCACACAAAACGGCATGAACAAGCCAAATACTGCGTGTTCTACCGTTACAAGTGCGAAACTGCTATATTGTGATATTCTCGGTAAAGCGCATGCAAGTATCGTGAAACCTTAAAGAACGATGTCATTTAGCGAGATACAGCGTTCTGTACTGTAATAAGTTGGTGAGAAACTGTGAGGTCAAGCAAATATCGTAATTGTGAACGAAACAGTGTAATTGAGCGTCTTTAGATACAAGTGCGAATGTTAGGTTAGGTTGATATATCAACCGTCGTAAAACCGCATTAAACAATGTCACTTAGTGAGATGTAGTGTTTTTCAACATTACAAGTGGGGAACTGCGATATCTAATGTGAAAGCGCATGAAACCGTCGTAATCTTGTAGAAAACATTGTAAAGTTGCGAGTAAAACGTTTTCTAACGATAGAAGTGCGAAGGTTAGCTTGAGTTATGTTAGTTTAAGCTATGTAGCGTCGTGAGACCACCAAAAAGAACGTCATCTAACGAGATAGTGTTGTTTTATTGCGAGTACGAAACTGCGATAGGTAAAATGTGAAAGCACACAAAACGGCATGAACAAGCCAAATACTGCGTGTTGTACCGTTACAAGTGCGAAACTGCTATGTTGTGACATTCTCGGTAAAGCGCATGCAAGTATCGTGAAACCTAAAAGAACGATGTCATTTAGCGAGATACAGCGTTCTGTACTGTAATAAGTTGGTGAAAAACTGTGAGGGTATGCAAATATCCTAATTGTGAACGAAACAGTGTAATAGAGCGTTTTCTAATGCAAGTGCGAATGTTAGGTTAGGTTAAGATATGAACCGTCGTAAAACCGCATTAAACAATGTCACTTAGTGAGATGCAGTGTTTTTCACCATTACAAGTCGGGAACTGCGATATCTAATGTGAAAGCGCTTGCAAACGTCGTTAGGTTAGGTTAGGTTAGGTTAGGTTAGGTTACGTTAGGTTAGGTTAGGTTAGGTTTGGTTAGGTTAGGTTAGGTTAGGTTAGGTTAGGGATGTTAGGTAAGGTTTGGTTAGGTTAGGTTAGGTTAGGTTGGGTTAGGTAAGGTTAGGTTAGGTTAAGATATGAACCGCGCTAAAACTGCATTAAACAATGTCACTTAGTGAGATGCTGTGTTTTTCACCATTACAAGTCGGGAACTGCGATATCTAATGTGAAAGCGCATGAAACCGTCGTAATCTTGTAGAAAACATTGTAAAGTAGCGAATAAAACGTTTTCTAACGATAGAAGTGCGAAGGTTCGGTTAGTTTGAGCTAGGTAGCGTCGTGAAGCCACCAAAAACGATGTCATCTAACGAGATAGTGTTGTTTTATTGCGAGTACGAAACTGCGATAGGTGAAATATTGGGAAAGCACACAAAATGGCATGAACTAGCCAGATACTGCGTCTTGTGCCGTTACAAGTGCGAAACTGCTTTATTGTGATATTCTCGTTAAAGCGCATGCAAGTATCGTGAAACCTTAAAGAACGATGTCATTTAGCGAGATACAGCGTTCTGTACTGTAATAAGTTGGTGAGAAACTGTGAGGTCAAGCAAATATCGTAATTGTGAACGAAACAGTGTAATTGAGCGTACTTAGATACAAGTGCGAATGTTAGGTTAGGTTGAGATATACACCGTCGTAAAACCGCATTAAACAATGTCACTTAGTGAGATGCAGTGTTTTTCACCTTTACAAGTTGGGAACTGCGATATCTAATGTGAAAGCGCATGAAACCGTCGTATTCTTGTAGAAAACATTGTAAAGTTGCGAGTAAAACGTTTTCTAACGATAGAAGCGCGAAGGTTAGGTTAGGTTAGTTTAGGCTAGGTAGCGTCGTGAAACTACCAAAAACGACGTCATCTAAAGAGATAGTGTTGTTTTATTGCGAGTATTAAACTGCGATAGGTGAAATGTTGTGAAAGCACACAAAACGGCATGAACAAGCCAAATACTGCGTGCTCTACCGTTACAAGTGCGAAACTGCTATATTGTGATATTCTCGTTAAAGCGCATGCAAGCATCGTGAAACCTTAAAGAACAATGTCATTTAGCGAGATACAGCGTTCTGTACTGCAATAAGTTGGTGAAAAACTGTGAGGTTATGCAAATATCGTAATTGTGAACGAAACAGTGTAATAGAGCGTTTTTCAATACAAGTACGAATGTTAGGTTAGGTTAAGATATGAACCGTCGTAAAACCGCACTAAACAATGTCACTTAGTGAGATGCAGTGTTTTTCACCATTACAAGTCGGGAACTGCGATATCTAATGTGAAAGCGCTTGCAAACGTCGTTAGGTTAGGTTAGGTTAGGTTAGGTCAGGTTAGGTTACGTTAGGTTAGGTTTGGTTAGGTTAGGTTAGGTTAGGTTAGGTTATGTTAGGTTAGGTTGGGTTAGGTTAGGTTAGGTTACGTTAGGTTAAGGTATGAACCGTCGTAAAACCGCAATAAACAATGTCACTTAGTGAGATGCAGTGTTTTTCACCTTTACAAGTTGGGAACTGCGATATCTAATGTGAAAGCGCTTGAAACCGTCGTAATGTTGTAGAAAGCAATGTAAAGTAGCGAATAAAACGTTTTCTAACGATAGAAGTGCGAAGGTTATGTTAGGTTGAGTTATGTTAGTTTAAGCTAGGTAGCGTCGTGAAACCACCAAAAACGACGTCATCTAACAAGATAGTGTTGTTTTATTGCGAGTACGAAACTGCGATAGGTAAAATGTTGTGAAAGCACACAAAACGGCATGAACAAGCCAAATACTGCGTGTTGTACCGTTACAAGTGCGAAACTGCTATGTTTTGACATTCTCGGTAAAGCGCATGCAAGTATCGTGAAACCTTAAAGAACGATGTCATTTAGCGAGATACAGCGTTCTGTACTGTAATAAGTTGGTGAGAAACTGTGAGGTCAAGCAAATATCGTAATTGTGAACGAAACAGTGTAATTGAGCGTCTTTAGATGCAAGTGCGAATGTTAGGTTAGGTTGACATATCAACCGTCGTAAAATCGCATTAAACAATGTCACTTAGTGAGATGTAGTGTTTTTCAACATTACAAGTCGGGAACTACGATATCTAATGTGAAAACGCATGAAACCGTCGTAATCTTGTAGAAAACATTGTAAAGTTGCGAGTAAAACGTTTTCTAACGATAGAAATGCGAAGGTTAGGGGATGTTAGGTTAGTTTAAGCTAGGTAGCGTCGTGAAACTACCAAAAACGACGTCATCTAACGAGATAGTGTTGTTTTATAGCGAGTATTAAACTGCGATAGGTGAAATGTTGTGAAAGCACACAAAACGGCATGAACAAGCCAAATACTGCGTGTTCTACCGTTACAAGTGCGAAACTGCTATATTGTGATATTCTCGTTAAAGCGCATGCAAGCATCGTGAAACCTTAAAGAAATGTCATTTAGTGAGATACAACGTTCTGTACTGCAATAAGTTGGTGAAAAACTGTGAGGTTATGCAAATATTGTAATTGAGAACAAAACAGTGTAATAGAGCATTTTTAGATACAAGTGCGAATGTTAGGTTAGGTTAAGATATGAACCGTCGTAAAACCGCATTAAACAATGTAAATTAGTGAGATGCAGTGTTTTTCACCATTAAAAGTCGGGAACTGCGATATATAATGTGAAAGCGCTTGCAACCGTTGTTAGGTTAGGTTAGGTTAGGTTAGGTTTTGTTAGGTTAGGTTAGGTTAGGTTAGATTAGGTTAGGTTGGGTTGAGTTGGGTTAGGTTAGGTTAGGTTAGGTTGGGTTAGGTTAGGTTAGGTTGGGTCACGTTAGGTTAGGTTAGGTTACGTTAGGTTAGGTTAGGTTAGGTAAGGATAATTTGGTTAGGTTTGGTAAGGTTAGGTTAGGTTAGGTTGGGTTGGGTGTTGTTGGGTTGGGTGTTGTTGGGTTGGGTTAGGTTGGGTTAGGTTAGGTTAGGTTACGTTAGGTTATGTTAGGTTAGGTTAGGTTACGTTAGGTTAGGTTAGGTTACGTTAGGTTAGGTTAGGTCAGGTAAGGTTAGGTTACGTTAGAATAGGTTAGGTTAGGTTAGGTTACGTTAGGTTAGGTTAAGTTAGGTTAGGTTAGGTTTGGTTAGGTTAGCTTAGGTTAGGTTAGGTTGGGTTGGGTTGGGTTGGGTTAGGTTAGGTTAGGTTAGGTTAGGTTGGGTTAGGTTAGTTTAGGTTAGGTTAGGTTAGGTTGGGTTGGGTTGGGTTAGGTTAGGTTAGGTTAGGTTAGGTAAGGTTAGGTTAGGTTAGGTTACGTTAGGTTAAGGTATGAACCGTCGTAAAACCGCATTAAACAATGTCACTTAGTGAGATGCAGTGTTTTTCACCTTTACAAGTTGGGAACTGTGATATGTAATGTGAAAGCGCTTGAAACCGTCGTAATGTTGTAGAAAGCAATGTAAAGTAGCGAGTAAAACGTTTTCTAACGATAGAAGTGCGAAGGGTATGTTAGGTTGAGTTATGTTAGTTTAAGCTAGGTAGCGTCGTGAAACTACCAAAAACAACGTCATCTAACGAGATAGTGTTGTTTTATTGCGAGTACGAAACTGCGATAGGTGAAATGTTGTGAAAGCACACAAAACGGCATGAACAAGCCAAATACTGCGTGTTGTACCGTTACAAGTGCGAAACTGCTATGTTGTGATATTCTCGTTAAAGCGCATGCAAGCATCGTGAAACCTTAAAGAACGATGTCATTTAGCGAGATACAGCGTTCTGTACTGCAATAAGTTGGTGAAAAACTGTGAGGGTATGCAAATATCCTAATTGTGAACGAAACAGTGTAATAGAGCGTTTTTTAATGCAAGTGCGAATGTTAGGTTAGGTTAAGATATGAACCGTCGTAAAACCGCATTAAACAATGTCACTTAGTGAGATGCAGTGTTTTTCACCATTACAAGTCGGGAACTGCGATATCTAATGTGAAAGCGCTTGCAAACGTCGTTAGGTTAGGTTAGGTTAGGTTAGGTTACGTTAGGTTAGGTTAGGTTAGGTTTGGTTAGGTTAGGTTAGGTTAGGTTAGGTTAGGGATGTTAGGTAAGGTTTGGTTAGGTTAGGTTAGGTTAGGTTGGGTTAGGTAAGGTTAGGTTAGGTTAAGATATGAACCGCGCTAAAACTGCATTAAACAATGTCACTTAGTGAGATGCTGTGTTTTTCACCATTACAAGTCGGGAACTGCGATATCTAATGTGAAAGCGCATGAAACCGTCGTAATCTTGTAGAAAACATTGTGAAGTAGCGAATAAAACGTTTTCTAACGATAGAAGTGCGAAGGTTTGGTTAGTTTGAGCTAGGTAGCGTCGTGAAGCCACCAAAAACGATGTCATCTAACGAGATAGTGTTGTTTTATTGCGAGTACGAAACTGCGATAGGTGAAATATTGGGAAAGCACACAAAATGGCATGAACTAGCCAGATACTGCGTCTTGTGCCGTTACAAGTGCGAAACTGCTTTATTGTGATATTCTCGTTAAAGCGCATGCAAGTATCGTGAAACCTTAAAGAACGATGTCATTTAGCGAGATACAGCGTTCTGTACTGTAATAAGTTGGTGAGAAACTGTGAGGTCAAGCAAATATCGTAATTGTGAACGAAACAGTGTAATTGAGCGTACTTAGATACAAGTGCGAATGTTAGGTTAGGTTGAGATATACACCGTCGTAAAACCGCATTAAACAATGTCACTTAGTGAGATGCAGTGTTTTTCAACTTTACAAGTTGGGAACTGCGATATCTAATGTGAAAGCGCTTGAAACCGTCGTAATGTTGTAGAAAGCAATGTAAAGTAGCGAGTAAAACGTTTTCTAACGATAGAAGTGCGAAGGTTATGTTAGGTTGAGTTATGTTAGTTTAAGCTACGTAGCGTCGTGAAACCACCAAAAACGACGTCATCTAACGAGATAGTGTTGTTTTATTGCGAGTATTAAACTGCGATAGGTGAAATGTGAAAGCACACAAAACGGCATGAACAAGCCAAATACTGCGTGTTGTACCGTTACAAGTGCGAAACTGCTATATTGTGATATTCTCGCTAAAGCGCATGCAAGTATCGTGAAACCTTAAAGAACGATGTCATTTAGCGAGATACAGCGTTCTGTACTGTAATAAGTTGGTGAGAAACTGTGAGGTCAAGCAAATATCGTAATTGTGAACGAAACAGTGTCATTGAGCGTCTTTAGATACAAGTGCGAATGTTAGGTTAGGTTGATATATCAACCGTCGTAAAACCGCATTAAACAATGTCACTTAGTGAGATGTAGTGTTTTTCAACATTACAAGTCGGGAACTACGATATCTAATGTGAAAGCGCATGAAACCGTCGTAATCTTGTAAAAAACATTGTAAAGTTGCGAGTAAAACGTTTTCTAACGATAGAAGTGCGAAGGTTAGGTTAGGTTAGGTTAGTTTAAGCTAGGTAGCGTCGTGAAACTACCAAAAACGACGTCATCTAACGAGATAGTGTTGTTTTATAGCGAGTATTAAACTGCCATAGGTGAAATGTTGTGAAAGCACACAAAACGGCATGAACAAGCCAAATACTGCGTGTTCTACCGTTACAAGTGCGAAACTGCTATATTGTGATATTCTCGTTAAAGCGCATGCAAGCATCGTGAAACCTTAAAGAACAGTGTCATTTAGCGAGATACAGCGTTCTGTACTGCAATAAGTTGGTGAAAAACTGTGAGGTTATGCAAATATCGTAATTGTGAACAAAACAGTGTAATAGAGCGTTTTTAGATTCAAGTGCGAATGTTAGGTTAGGTTAAGATATGAACCGTCGTAAAACCGCATTAAACAATGTCAATTAGTGAGATGTAGTGTTTTTCAACATTACAAGTCGGGAACTACGATATCTAATGTGAAAGCGCATGAAACCGTCGTAATCTTGTAAAAAACATTGTAAAGTTGCGAGTAAAACGTTTTCTAACGATAGAAGTGCGAAGGTTAGGTTAGGTTAGGTTAGTTTAAGCTAGGTAGCGTCGTGAAACTACCAAAAACGACGTCATCTAACGAGATAGTGTTGTTTTATAGCGAGTATTAAACTGCCATAGGTGAAATGTTGTGAAAGCACACAAAACGGCATGAACAAGCCAAATACTGCGTGTTCTACCGTTACAAGTGCGAAACTGCTATATTGTGATATTCTCGTTAAAGCGCATGCAAGCATCGTGAAACCTTAAAGAACAATGTCATTTAGCGAGATACAGCGTTCTGTACTGCAATAAGTTGGTGAAAAACTGTGAGGTTATGCAAATATCGTAATTGTGAACAAAACAGTGTAATAGAGCGTTTTTAGATACAAGTGCGAATGTTAGGTTATGTTAAGATATGAACCGTCGTAAAACCGCATTAAACAATGTCAATTAGTGAGATGCAGTGTTTTTCACCATTAAAAGTGGGGAACTGCGATATCTAATGTGAAAGCGCTTGCAACCGTCGTTAGGTTAGGTTAGGTTAGGTTAGGTTTGGTTAGGTTAGGTTAGGTTAGGTTAGATTAGGTGAGGTTGGGTTGAGTTGGGTTAGGTTAGGTTAGGTTAGGTTAGGTTAGGTTGGGTTAGGTTAGGTTAGGTTAGGTTACGTTAGGTTAGGTTAGGTTAGGTTACGTTAGGTTAGGTTAGGTTAGGTAAGGATAATTTGGTTAGGTTAGGTAAGGTTAGGTTAGGTTAGGTTAGGTTGGGTGTGGTGTTGTTGAGTTGGGTTGGGTTAGGTTGGGTTAGGTTGGGTTAGGTTACGTTAGGTTAGGTTAGGTTAGGTTACGTTAGGTTATGTTAGGTTAGGTTAGGTTACGTTAGGTTAGGTTAGGTCAGGTTAGGTTAGGTTACGTTAGAATAGGTTAGGTTAGGTTAGGTTACGTTAGGTTAGGTTAAGTTAGGTTAGGTTAGGTTTGGTTAGGTTAGATTAGGTTAGCTTTGGTTAGGTTAGGTTGGGTTGGGTTGGGTTAGGTTGGGTTAGGTTAGGTTAGGTTAGGTTAGGTTGGGTTAGGTTTGTTTAGGTTAGGTTAGGTTAGGTTGGGTTGGGTTGGTTAGGTTAGGTTAGGTTAGGTTAGGTAAGGTTAGGTTAGGTTAGGTTAGGTTACGTTAGGTTAAGGTATGAACCGTCGTAAAACCGCATTAAACAATGTCACTTAGTGAGATGCAGTGTTTTTCACCTTTACAAGTTGGGAACTGTGATATCTAATGTGAAAGCGCTTGAAACCGTCGTAATGTTGTAGAAAGCAATGTAAAGTAGCGAGTAAAACGTTTTCTAACGATAGAAGTGCGAAGGTTATGTTAGGTTGAGTTATGTTAGTGTAAGCTAGGTAGCGTCGTGAAACTACCAAAAACAACGTCATCTAACGAGATAGTGTTGTTTTATTGCGAGTACGAAACTGCGATAGGTGAAATGTTGTGAAAGCACACAAAACGGCATGAACAAGCCAAATACTGCGTGTTGTACCGTTACAAGTGCGAAACTGCTATGTTGTGATATTCTCGTTGAAGCGCATGCAAGCATCGTGAAACCTTAAAGAACGATGTCATTTAGCGAGATACAGCGTTCTGTACTGCAATAAGTTGGTGAAAAACTGTGAGGTTATGCAAATATCCTAATTGTGAACGAAACAGTGTAATAGAGCGTTTTTAATACAAGTGCGAATGTTAGGTTAGGTTAAGATATGAACCGTCGTAAAACCGCATTAAACAATGTCACTTAGTGAGATGTAGTGTTTTTCAACATTACAAGTCGGGAACTACGATATCTAATGTGAAAGCGCATGAAACCGTCGTAATCTTGTAGAAAACATTGTAAAGTTGCGAGTAAAACGTTTTCTAACGATAGAAGTGCGAAGGTTAGCTTGAGTTATGTTAGTTTAAGCTATGTAGCGTCGTGAGACCACCAAAAAGAACGTCATCTAACGAGATAGTGTTGTTTTATTGCGAGTACGAAACTGCGATAGGTAAAATGTTGTGAAAGCACACAAAACGGCATGAACAAGCCAAATACTGCGTGTTGTACCGTTACAAGTGCGAAACTGCTATGTTGTGACATTCTCGGTAAAGCGCATGCAAGTATCGTGAAACCTAAAAGAACGATGTCATTTAGCGAGATACAGCGTTCTGTACTGTAATAAGTTGGTGAAAAACTGTGAGGGTATGCAAATATCCTAATTGTGAACGAAACAGTGTAATAGAGCGTTTTTTAATGCAAGTGCGAATGTTAGGTTAGGTTAAGATATGAACCGTCGTAAAACCGCATTAAACAATGTCACTTAGTGAGATGCAGTGTTTTTCACCATTACAAGTCGGGAACTGCGATATCTAATGTGAAAGCGCTTGCAAACGTCGTTAGGTTAGGTTAGGTTAGGTTAGGTTACGTTAGGTTAGGTTAGGTTAGGTTTGGTGAGGTTAGGTTAGGTTAGGTTAGGTTAGGGATGTTAGGTAAGGTTTGGTTAGGTTAGGTTAGGTTAGGTTGGGTTAGGTAAGGTTAGGTTAGGTTAAGATATGAACCGCGCTAAAACTGCATTAAACAATGTCACTTAGTGAGATGCTGTGTTTTTCACCATTACAAGTCGGGAACTGCGATATCTAATGTGAAAGCGCATGAAACCGTCGTAATCTTGTAGAAAACATTGTAAAGTAGCGAATAAAACGTTTTCTAACGATAGAAGTGCGAAGGTTCGGTTAGTTTGAGCTAGAAAGCGTCGTGAAGCCACCAAAAACGATGTCATCTAACGAGATAGTGTTGTTTTATTGCGAGTACGAAACTGCGATTGGTGAAATATTGGGAAAGCACACAAAATGGCATGAACTAGCCAGATACTGCGTCTTGTGCCGTTACAAGTGCGAAACTGCTTTATTGTGATATTCTCGTTAAAGCGCATGCAAGTATCGTGAAACCTTAAAGAACGATGTCATTTAGCGAGATACAGCGTTCTGTACTGTAATAAGTTGGTGAGAAACTGTGAGGTCAAGCAAATATCGTAATTGTGAACGAAACAGTGTAATTGAGCGTACTTAGATACAAGTGCGAATGTTAGGTTAGGTTGAGATATACACCGTCGTAAAACCGCATTAAACAATGTCACTTAGTGAGATGCAGTGTTTTTCACCTTTACAAGTTGGGAACTGCGATATCTAATGTGAAAGCGCTTGAAACCGTCGTAATGTTGTAGAAAGCAATGTAAAGTAGCGAGTAAAACGTTTTCTAACGATAGAAGTGCGAAGGTTATGTTAGGTTGAGTTATGTTAGTTTAAGCTACGTAGCGTCGTGAAACCACCAAAAACGACGTCATCTAACGAGATAGTGTTGTTTTATTGCGAGTATTAAACTGCGATAGGTGAAATGTTGTGAAAGCACACAAAACGGCATGAACAAGCCAAATACTGCGTGTTCTACCGTTACAAGTGCGAAACTGCTATATTGTGATATTCTCGGTAAAGCGCATGCAAGTATCGTGAAACCTTAAAGAACGATGTCATTTAGCGAGATACAGCGTTCTGTACTGTAATAAGTTGGTGAGAAACTGTGAGGTCAAGCAAATATTGTAATTGTGAACGAAACAGTGTAATTGAGCGTCTTTAGATACAAGTGCGAATGTTAGGTTAGGTTGATATATCAACCGTCGTAAAACCGCATTAAACAATGTCACTTAGTGAGATGCAGTGTTTTTCACCTTTACAAGTTGGGAACTGTGATATCTAATGTGAAAGCGCTTGAAACCGTCGTAATGTTGTAGAAAGCAATGTAAAGTAGCGAGTAAAACGTTTTCTAACGATAGAAGTGCGAAGGTTATGTTAGGTTGAGTTATGTTAGTTTAAGCTAGGTAGCGTCGTGAAACTACCAAAAACAACGTCATCTAACGAGATAGTGTTGTTTTATTGCGAGTACGAAACTGCGATAGGTGAAATGTTGTGAAAGCACACAAAACGGCATGAACAAGCCAAATACTGCGTGTTGTACCGTTACAAGTGCGAAACTGCTATGTTGTGATATTCTCGTTGAAGCGCATGCAAGCATCGTGAAACCTTAAAGAACGATGTCATTTAGCGAGATACAGCGTTCTGTACTGCAATAAGTTGGTGAAAAACTGTGAGGTTATGCAAATATCCTAATTGTGAACGAAACAGTGTAATAGAGCGTTTTTAATACAAGTGCGAATGTTAGGTTAGGTTAAGATATGAACCGTCGTAAAACCGCATTAAACAATGTCACTTAGTGAGATGTAGTGTTTTTCAACATTACAAGTCGGGAACTACGATATCTAATGTGAAAGCGCATGAAACCGTCGTAATCTTGTAGAAAACATTGTAAAGTTGCGAGTAAAACGTTTTCTAACGATAGAAGTGCGAAGGTTAGCTTGAGTTATGTTAGTTTAAGCTATGTAGCGTCGTGAGACCACCAAAAAGAACGTCATCTAACGAGATAGTGTTGTTTTATTGCGAGTACGAAACTGCGATAGGTAAAATGTTGTGAAAGCACACAAAACGGCATGAACAAGCCAAATACTGCGTGTTGTACCGTTACAAGTGCGAAACTGCTATGTTGTGACATTCTCGGTAAAGCGCATGCAAGTATCGTGAAACCTAAAAGAACGATGTCATTTAGCGAGATACAGCGTTCTGTACTGTAATAAGTTGGTGAAAAACTGTGAGGGTATGCAAATATCCTAATTGTGAACGAAACAGTGTAATAGAGCGTTTTTTAATGCAAGTGCGAATGTTAGGTTAGGTTAAGATATGAACCGTCGTAAAACCGCATTAAACAATGTCACTTAGTGAGATGCAGTGTTTTCCACCATTACAAGTCGGGAACTGCGATATCTAATGTGAAAGCGCTTGCAAACGTCGTTAGGTTAGGTTAGGTTAGGTTAGGTTAGGTTAGGTTACGTTAGGTTAGGTTAGGTTAGGTTTGGTTAGGTTAGGTTAGGTTAGGTTAGGTTAGGGATGTTAGGTAAGGTTTAGTTAGGTTAGGTTAGGTTAGGTTGGGTTAGGTAAGGTTAGGTTAGGTTAAGATATGAACCGCGCTAAAACTGCATTAAACAATGTCACTTAGTGAGATGCTGTGTTTTTCACCATTACAAGTCGGGAACTGCGATATCTAATGTGAAAGCGCACGAAACCGTCGTAATCTTGTAGAAAACATTGTAAAGTAGCGAATAAAACGTTTTCTAACGATAGAAGTGCGAAGGTTCGGTTAGTTTGAGCTAGGTAGCGTCGTGAAGCCACCAAAAACGATGTCATCTAACGAGATAGTGTTGTTTTATTGCGAGTACGAAACTGCGATAGGTGAAATATTGGGAAAGCACACAAAATGGCATGAACTAGCCAGATACTGCGTCTTGTGCCGTTACAAGTGCGAAACTGCTTTATTGTGATATTCTCGTTAAAGCGCATGCAAGTATCGTGAAACCTTAAAGAACGATGTCATTTAGCGAGATACAGCGTTCTGTACTGTAATAAGTTGGTGAGAAACTGTGAGGTCAAGCAAATATCGTAATTGTGAACGAAACAGTGTAATTGAGCGTACTTAGATACAAGTGCGAATGTTAGGTTAGGTTGAGATATACACCGTCGTAAAACCGCATTAAACAATGTCACTTAGTGAGATGCAGTGTTTTTCACCTTTACAAGTTGGGAACTGCGATATCTAATGTGAAAGCGCTTGAAACCGTCGTAATGTTGTAGAAAGCAATGTAAAGTAGCGAGTAAAACGTTTTCTAACGATAGAAGTGCGAAGGTTATGTTAGGTTGAGTTATGTTAGTTTAAGCTACGTAGCGTCGTGAAACCACCAAAAACGACGTCATCTAACGAGATAGTGTTGTTTTATTGCGAGTATTAAACTGCGATAGGTGAAATGTTGTGAAAGCACACAAAACGGCATGAACAAGCCAAATACTGCGTGTTCTACCGTTACAAGTGCGAAACTGCTATATTGTGATATTCTCGGTAAAGCGCATGCAAGTATCGTGAAACCTTAAAGAACGATGTCATTTAGCGAGATACAGCGTTCTGTACTGTAATAAGTTGGTGAGAAACTGTGAGGTCAAGCAAATATCGTAATTGTGAACGAAACAGTGTAATTGAGCGTCTTTAGATACAAGTGCGAATGTTAGGTTAGGTTGATATATCAACCGTCGTAAAACCGCATTAAACAATGTCACTTAGTGAGATGTAGTGTTTTTCAACATTACAAGTCGGGAACTACGATATCTAATGTGAAAGCGCATGAAACCGTCGTAATCTTGTAAAAAACATTGTAAAGTTGCGAGTAAAACGTTTTCTAACGATAGAAGTGCGAAGGTTAGGTTAGGTTAGGTTAATTTAAGCTAGGTAGCGTCGTGAAACTACCAAAAACGACGTCATCTAACGAGATAGTGTTGTTTTATAGCGAGTATTAAACTGCCATAGGTGAAATGTTGTGAAAGCACACAAAACGGCATGAACAAGCCAAATACTGCGTGTTCTACCGTTACGAGTGCGAAACTGCTATATTGTGATATTCTCGTTAAAGCGCATGCAAGCATCGTGAAACCTTGAAGAACAATGTCATTTAGCGAGATACAGCGTTCTGTACTGCAATAAGTTGGTGAAAAACTGTGAGGTTATGCAAATATCGTAATTGTGAACAAAACAGTGTAATAGAGCGTTTTTAGATACAAGTGCGAATGTTAGGTTAGGTTAAGATATGAACCGTCGTAAAACCGCATTAAACAATGTCAATTAGTGAGATGCCGTGTTTTTCACCATTAAAAGTGGGGAACTGCGATATCTAATGTGAAAGCGCTTGCAACCGTCGTTAGGTTAGGTTAGGTTAGGTTAGGTTAGGTTTGGTTAGGTTAGGTTAGGTTAGGTTAGATTAGGTGAGGTTGGGTTGAGTTGGGTTAGGTTAGGTTAGGTTAGGTTAGGTTGGGTTAGGTTAGGTTAGGTTAGGTTACGTTAGGTTAGGTTAGGTTAGGTTACGTTAGGTTAGGTTAGGTTAGGTAAGGATAATTTGGTTAGGTTAGGTAAGGTTAGGTTAGGTTAGGTTAGGTTGGGTGTGGTGTTGTTGAGTTGGGTTGGGTTAGGTTGGGTTAGGTTGGGTTAGGTTACGTTAGGTTAGGTTAGGTTACGTTAGGTTATGTTAGGTTAGGTTAGGTTACGTTAGGTTAGGTTAGGTCAGGCTAGGTTAGGTTACGTTAGAATAGGTTAGGTTAGGTTAGGTTACGTTAGGTTAGGTTAAGTTAGGTTAGGTTAGGTTTGGTTAGGTTAGATTAGGTTAGCTTTGGTTAGGTTAGGTTGGGTTGGGTTGGGTTAGGTTGGGTTAGGTTAGGTTAGGTTAGGTTAGGTTGGGTTAGGTTAGTTTAGGTTAGGTTAGGTTAGGTTGGGTTGGGTTGGTTAGGTTAGGTTAGGTAAGGTTAGGTTAGGTTAGGTTAGGTTACGTTAGGTTAAGGTATGAACCGTCGTAAAACCGCATTAAACAATGTCACTTAGTGAGATGCAGTGTTTTTCACCTTTACAAGTTGGGAACTGTGATATCTAATGTGAAAGCGCTTGAAACCGTCGTAATGTTGTAGAAAGCAATGTAAAGTAGCGAGTAAAACGTTTTCTAACGATAGAAGTGCGAAGGTTATGTTAGGTTGAGTTATGTTAGTTTAAGCTAGGTAGCGTCGTGAAACTACCAAAAACAACGTCATCTAACGAGATAGTGTTGTTTTATTGCGAGTACGAAACTGCGATAGGTGAAATGTTGTGAAAGCACACAAAACGGCATGAACAAGCCAAATACTGCGTGTTGTACCGTTACAAGTGCGAAACTGCTATGTTGTGATATTCTCGTTGAAGCGCATGCAAGCATCGTGAAACCTTAAAGAACGATGTCATTTAGCGAGATACAGCGTTCTGTACTGCAATAAGTTGGTGAAAAACTGTGAGGTTATGCAAATATCCTAATTGTTAACGAAACAGTGTAATAGAGCGTTTTTAATACAAGTGCGAATGTTAGGTTAGGTCAAGATATGAACCGTCGTAAAACCGCATTAAACAATGTCACTTAGTGAGATGTAGTGTTTTTCAACATTACAAGTCGGGAACTACGATATCTAATGTGAAAGCGCATGAAACCGTCGTAATCTTGTAGAAAACATTGTAAAGTTGCGAGTAAAACGTTTTCTAACGATAGAAGTGCGAAGGTTAGCTTGAGTTATGTTAGTTTAAGCTATGTAGCGTCGTGAGACCACCAAAAAGAACGTCATCTAACGAGATAGTGTTGTTTTATTGCGAGTACGAAACTGCGATAGGTAAAATGTGAAAGCACACAAAACGGCATGAACAAGCCAAATACTGCGTGTTGTACCGTTACAAGTGCGAAACTGCTATGTTGTGACATTCTCGGTAAAGCGCATGCAAGTATCGTGAAACCTAAAAGAACGATGTCATTTAGCGAGATACAGCGTTCTGTACTGTAATAAGTTGGTGAAAAACTGTGAGGGTATGCAAATATCCTAATTGTGAACGAAACAGTGTAATAGAGCGTTTTTTAATGCAAGTGCGAATGTTAGGTTAGGTTAAGATATGAACCGTCGTAAAACCGCATTAAACAATTTCACTTAGTGAGATGCAGTGTTTTTCACCATTACAAGTCGGGAACTGCGATATCTAATGTGAAAGCGCTTGCAAACGTCGTTAGGTTAGGTTAGGTTAGGTTAGGATACGTTAGGTTAGGTTAGGTTAGGTTAGGTTAGGTTAGGTTAGGTTAGGTTAGGTTAGGTTAGGGATGTTAGGTAAGGTTTGGTTAGGTTAGGTTAGGTTAGGTTGGGTTTGGTAAGGTTAGGTTAGGTTAAGATATGAACCGCGCTAAAACTGCATTAAACAATGTCACTTAGTGAGATGCTGTGTTTTTCACCATTACAAGTCGGGAACTGCGATATCTAATGTGAAAGCGCATGAAACCGTCGTAATCTTGTAGAAAACATTGTGAAGTAGCGAATAAAACGTTTTCTAACGATAGAAGTGCGAAGGTTTGGTTAGTTTGAGCTAGGTAGCGTCGTGAAGCCACCAAAAACGATGTCATCTAACGAGATAGTGTTGTTTTATTGCGAGTACGAAACTGCGATAGGTGAAATATTGGGAAAGCACACAAAATGGCATGAACTAGCCAGATACTGCGTCTTGTGCCGTTACAAGTGCGAAACTGCTTTATTGTGATATTCTCGTTAAAGCGCATGCAAGTATCGTGAAACCTTAAAGAACGATGTCATTTAGCGAGATACAGCGTTCTGTACTGTAATAAGTTGGTGAGAAACTGTGAGGTCAAGCAAATATCGTAATTGTGAACGAAACAGTGTAATTGAGCGTACTTAGATACAAGTGCGAATGTTAGGTTAGGTTGAGATATACACCGTCGTAAAACCGCATTAAACAATGTCACTTAGTGAGATGCAGTGTTTTTCAACTTTACAAGTTGGGAACTGCGATATCTAATGTGAAAGCGCTTGAAACCGTCGTAATGTTGTAGAAAGCAATGTAAAGTAGCGAGTAAAACGTTTTCTAACGATAGAAGTGCGAAGGTTATGTTAGGTTGAGTTATGTTAGTTTAAGCTACGTAGCGTCGTGAAACCACCAAAAACGACGTCATCTAACGAGATAGTGTTGTTTTATTGCGAGTATTAAACTGCGATAGGTGAAATGTTGTGAAAGCACACAAAACGGCATGAACAAGCCAAATACTGCGTGTTCTACCGTTACAAGTGCGAAACTGCTATATTGTGATATTCTCGGTAAAGCGCATGCAAGTATCGTGAAACCTTAAAGAACGATGTCATTTAGCGAGATACAGCGTTCTGTACTGTAATAAGTTGGTGAGAAACTGTGAGGTCAAGCAAATATCGTAATTGTGAACGAAACAGTAACATTGAGCGTCTTTAGATACAAGTGCGAATGTTAGGTTAGGTTGATATATCAACCGTCGTAAAACCGCATTAAACAATGTCACTTAGTGAGATGTAGTGTTTTTCAACATTACAAGTCGGGAACTACGATATCTAATGTGAAAGCGCATGAAACCGTCGTAATCTTGTAAAAAACATTGTAAAGTTGCGAGTAAAACGTTTTCTAACGATAGAAGTGCGAAGGTTAGGTTAGGTTAGGTTAGTTTAAGCTAGGTAGCGTCGTGAAACTACCAAAAACGACGTCATCTAACGAGATAGTGTTGTTTTATAGCGAGTATTAAACTGCCATAGGTGAAATGTTGTGAAAGCACACAAAACGGCATGAACAAGCCAAATACTGCGTGTTCTACCGTTACAAGTGCGAAACTGCTATATTGTGATATTCTCGTTAAAGCGCATGCAAGCATCGTGAAACCTTAAAGAACAGTGTCATTTAGCGAGATACAGCGTTCTGTACTGCAATAAGTTGGTGAAAAACTGTGAGGTTATGCAAATATCGTAATTGTGAACAAAACAGTGTAATAGAGCGTTTTTAGATACAAGTGCGAAT
This sequence comes from Rhipicephalus microplus, assembly GCF_043290135.1. Classification (NCBI taxonomy): domain Eukaryota; kingdom Metazoa; phylum Arthropoda; class Arachnida; order Ixodida; family Ixodidae; genus Rhipicephalus; species Rhipicephalus microplus. The sequence goes on from NC_134703.1 coordinate 236,943,753, forward strand.
GTTAGGTTAGGTTAAGATATGAACCGTCGTAAAACCGCATTAAACAATGTCAATTAGTGAGATGCAGTGTTTTTCACCATTAAAAGTGGGGAACTGCGATATCTAATGTGAAAGCGCTTGCAACCGTCGTTAGGTTAGGTTAGGTTAGGTTAGGTTAGATTAGGTGAGGTTGGGTTGAGTTGGGTTAGGTTAGGTTAGGTTAGGTTAGGTTGGGTTAGGTTAGGTTAGGTTAGGTTAGGTTACGTTAGGTTAGGTTAGGTTAGGTTAGGTTAGGTTAGGTTAGATTAGGTTAGGTTGAGTTGGGTTAGGTTAGGTTAGGTTGGGTTAGGTTAGGTTAGGTTAGGTTAGGTTACGTTAGGTTAGGTTAGGTTACGTTAGGTTAGGTTAGGTTAGGTTAGGTAAGGATAATTTGGTTAGGTTAGGTAAGGTTAGGTTAGGTTAGGTTAGGTTGGGTTGGGTGTTGTTGGGTTGGGTTGGGTTGGGTTAGGTTGGGTTAGGTTAGGTTAGGTTACGTTAGGTTAGGTTAGGTTAGGTTACGTTAGGTTATGTTAGGTTAGGTAAGGTTACGTTAGGTTAGGTTAGGTCAGGTAAGGTTAGGTTACGTTAGAATAGGTTAGGTTAGGTTAGGTTACGTTAGGTTAGGTTAAGTTAGGTTAGGTTAGGTTTGGTTAGCTTAGGTTAGGTTAGCTTAGGTTAGGTTAGGTTGGGTTGGGTTGGGTTAGGTTGGGTTAGGTTAGGTTAGGTTAGGTTGGGTTAGGTTAGTTTAGGTTAGGTTAGGTTAGGTTAGGTTTGGGTTGGGTTGGGTTAGGTTAGGTTAGGTTAGGTTAGGTAAGGTTAGGTTAGGTTAGGTTAGGTTACGTTAGGTTAAGGTATGAACTGTCGTAAAACCGCATTAAACAATGTCACTTAGTGAGATGCAGTGTTTTTCACCTTTACAAGTTGGGAACTACGATATCTAATGTGAAAGCGCATGAAACCGTCGTAATCTTGTAGAAAACATTGTAAAGTTGCGAGTAAAACGTTTTCTAACGATAGAAGTGCGAAGGTTAGCTTGAGTTATGTTAGTTTAAGCTATGTAGCGTCGTGAGACCACCAAAAAGAACGTCATCTAACGAGATAGTGTTGTTTTATTGCGAGTACGAAACTGCGATAGGTGAAATATTGGGAAAGCACACAAAATGGCATGAACTAGCCAGATACTGCGTCTTGTGCCGTTACAAGTGCGAAACTGCTTTATTGTGATATTCTCGTTAAAGCGCATGCAAGTATCGTGAAACCTTAAAGAACGATGTCATTTAGCGAGATACAGCGTTCTGTACTGTAATAAGTTGGTGAGAAACTGTGAGGTCAAGCAAATATCGTAATTGTGAACGAAACAGTGTAATTGAGCGTACTTAGATACAAGTGCGAATGTTAGGTTAGGTTGAGATATACACCGTCGTAAAACCGCATTAAACAATGTCACTTAGTGAGATGCAGTGTTTTTCACCTTTACAAGTTGGGAACTGCGATATCTAATGTGAAAGCGCTTGAAACCGTCGTAATGTTGTAGAAAGCAATGTAAAGTAGCGAGTAAAACGTTTTCTAACGATAGAAGTGCGAAGGTTATGTTAGGTTGAGTTATGTTAGTTTAAGCTACGTAGCGTCGTGAAACCACCAAAAACGACGTCATCTAACGAGATAGTGTTGTTTTATTGCGAGTATTAAACTGCGTGAGGTGAAATGTTGTGAAAGCACACAAAACGGCATGAACAAGCCAAATTCTGCGTGTTCTACCGTTACAAGTGCGAAACTGCTATATTGTGATATTCTCGGTAAAGCGCATGCAAGTATCGTGAAACCTTAAAGAACGATGTCATTTAGCGAGATACAGCGTTCTGTACTGTAATAAGTTGGTGAGAAACTGTGAGGTCAAGCAAATATCGTAATTGTGAACGAAACAGTGTAATTGAGCGTCTTTAGATACAAGTGCGAATGTTAGGTTAGGTTGATATATCAACCGTCGTAAAACCGCATTAAACAATGTCAATTACTGAGATGCAGTGTTTTTCACCATTAAAAGTGGGGAACTGCGATATTTAATGTGAAAGCGCTTGCAACCGTCGTTAGGTTAGGTTAGGTTAGGTTAGGTTAGGTTATGTTAGGTTAGGTTAGGTTACGTTAGGTTAGGTTAAGTCAGGTAAGGTTAGGTTACGTTAGAATAGGTTAGGTTAGGTTAGGTTACGTTAGGTTAGGTTAAGTTAGGTTAGGTTAGGTTTGGTTAGCTTAGGTTAGGTTAGCTTAGGTTAGGTTAGGTTGGGTTGGGTTGGGTTAGGTTGGGTTAGGTTAGGTTAGGTTAGGTTAGGTTGGGTTTGGTTAGTTTAGGTTAGGTTAGGTTAGGTTAGGTTGGGTTGGGTTGGGTTAGGTTAGGTTAGGTTAGATTAGGTAAGGTTAGGTTAGGTTAGGTTAGGTTACGTTAGGTTAAGGTATTAACTGTCGTAAAACCGCATTAAACAATGTCACTTAGTGAGATGCAGTGTTTTTCACCTTTACAAGTTGGGAACTGTGATATCTAATGTGAAAGCGCTTGAAACCGTCATAATGTTGTAGAAAGCAATGTAAAGTAGCGAGTAAAACGTTTTCTAACGATAGAAGTGCGAAGGTTATGTTAGGTTGAGTTATGTTAGTTTAAGCTAGGTAGCGTCGTGCAACTACCAAAAACAACGTCATCTAACGAGATAGTGTTGTTTTATTGCGAGTACGAAACTGCGATAGGTGAAATGTTGTGAAAGCACACAAAACGGCATGAACAAGCCAAATACTGCGTGTTGTACCGTTACAAGTGCGAAACTGCTATGTTGTGACATTCTCGGTAAAGCGCATGCAAGTATCGTGAAACCTTAAAGAACGATGTCATTTAGCGAGATACAGCGTTCTGTACTGTAATAAGTTGGTGAGAAACTGTGAGGTCAAGCAAATATCGTAATTGTGAACGAAACAGTGTAATTGAGCGTCTTTAGATACAAGTGCGAATGTTAGGTTAGGTTAAGATATGAACCGTCGTAAAACCGCACTAAACAATGTCACTTAGTGAGATGCAGTGTTTTTCACCATTACAAGTCGGGAACTGCGATATCTAATGTGAAAGCGCTTGCAAACGTCGTTAGGTTAGGTTAGGTTAGGTTAGGTCAGGTTAGGTTACGTTAGGTTAGGTTTGGTTAGGTTAGGTTAGGTTAGGTTATGTTAGGTTAGGTTGGGTTAGGTTAGGTTAGGTTACGTTAGGTTAAGGTATGAACCGTCGTAAAACCGCAATAAACAATGTCACTTAGTGAGATGCAGTGTTTTTCACCTTTACAAGTTGGGAACTGCGATATCTAATGTGAAAGCGCTTGAAACCGTCGTAATGTTGTAGAAAGCAATGTAAAGTAGCGAGTAAAACGTTTTCTAACGATAGAAGTGCGAAGGTTATGTTAGGTTGAGTTATGTTAGTTTAAGCTAGGTAGCGTCGTGAAACTACCAAAAACAACGTCATCTAACGAGATAGTGTTGTTTTATTGCGAGTACGAAACTGCGATAGGTGAAATGTTGTGAAAGCACACAAAACGGCATGAACAAGCCAAATACTGCGTGTTGTACCGTTACAAGTGCGAAACTGCTAGGTTGTGATATTCTCGTTAAAGCGCATGCAAGCATCGTGAAACCTTAAAGAACGATGTCATTTAGCGAGATACAGCGTTCTGTACTGCAATAAGTTGGTGAAAAACTGTGAGGTTATGCAAATATCCTAATTGTGAACGAAACAGTGTAATAGAGCGTTTTTTAATGCAAGTGCGAATGTTAGGTTAGGTTAAGATATGAACCGTCGTAAAACCGCATTAAACAATGTAAATTAGTGAGATGCAGTGTTTTTCACCATTAAAAGTCGGGAACTGCGATATCTAATGTGAAAGCGCATGAAACCGTCGTAATCTTGTAAAAAACATTGTAAAGTTGCGAGTAAAACGTTTTCTAACGATAGAAGTGCGAAGGTTAGGTTAGGTTAGGTTAGTTTAAGCTAGGTAGCGTCGTGAAACTACCAAAAACGACGTCATCTAACGAGATAGTGTTGTTTTATAGCGAGTATTAAACTGCCGTAGGTGAAATGTTGTGAAAGCACACAAAACGGCATGAACAAGCCAAATACTGCGTGTTCTACCGTTACAAGTGCGAAACTGCTATATTGTGATATTCTCGTTAAAGCGCATGCAAGCATCGTGAAACCTTAAAGAACAATGTCATTTAGCGAGATACAGCGTTCTGTACTGCAATAAGTTGGTGAAAAACTGTGAGGTTATGCAAATATCGTAATTGTGAACAAAACAGTGTAATAGAGCGTTTTTAGATACAAGTGCGAATGTTAGGTTAGGTTAAGATATGAACCGTCGTAAAACCGCATTAAACAATGTCAATTAGTGAGATGCAGTGTTTTTCACCATTAAAAGTGGGGAACTGCGATATCTAATGTGAAAGCGCTTGCAACCGTCGTTAGGTTAGGTTAGGTTAGGTTAGGTTAGGTTAGGTTAGGTTAGGTTTGGTTAGGTTAGGTTAGGTTAGGTTAGATTAGGTGAGGTTGGGTTGAGTTGGGTTAGGTTAGGTTAGGTTAGGTTAGGTTGGGTTAGGTTAGGTTAGGTTAGGTTAGGTTAAGTTAGGTTAGGTTAGGTTAGGTTACGTTAGGTTAGGTTAGGTAAGGATAATTTGGTTAGGTTAGGTAAGGTTAGGTTAGGTTAGGTTAGGTTGGGTGTGGTGTTGAGTTGGGTTGGGTTAGGTTGGGTTAGGTTACGTTAGGTTAGGTTAGGTTACGTTAGGTTATGTTAGGTTAGGTTAGGTTACGTTAGGTTAGGTTAGGTCAGGTTAGGTTAGGTTACGTTAGAATAGGTTAGGTTAGGTTAGGTTACGTTAGGTTAGGTTAAGTTAGGTTAGGTTAGGTTTGGTTAGGTTAGATTAGGTTAGCTTTGGTTAGGTTAGGTTGGGTTGGGTTGGGTTAGGTTGGGTTAGGTTAGGTTAGGTTAGGTTAGGTTAGGTTGGGTTAGGTTAGTTTAGGTTAGGTTAGGTTAGGTTGGGTTGGGTTGGTTAGGTTAGGTTAGGTTAGGTTAGGTAAGGTTAGGTTAGGTTAGGTTAGGTTACGTTAGGTTAAGGTATGAACCGTCGTAAAATCGCATTAAACAATGTCACTTAGTGAGATGCAGTGTTTTTCACCTTTACAAGTTGGGAACTGTGATATCTAATGTGAAAGCGCTTGAAACCGTCGTAATGTTGTAGAAAGCAATGTAAAGTAGCGAGTAAAACGTTTTCTAACGATAGAAGTGCGAAGGTTATGTTAGGTTGAGTTATGTTAGTTTAAGCTAGGTAGCGTCGTGAAACTACCAAAAACAACGTCATCTAACGAGATAGTGTTGTTTTATTGCGAGTACGAAACTGCGATAGGTGAAATGTTGTGAAAGCACACAAAACGGCATGAACAAGCCAAATACTGCGTGTTGTACCGTTACAAGTGCGAAACTGCTATGTTGTGACATTCTCGGTAAAGCGCATGCAAGTATCGTGAAACCTAAAAGAACGATGTCATTTAGCGAGATACAGCGTTCTGTACTGTAATAAGTTGGTGAAAAACTGTGAGGGTATGCAAATATCCTAATTGTGAACGAAACAGTGTAATAGAGCGTTTTTTAATGCAAGTGCGAATGTTAGGTTAGGTTAAGATATGAACCGTCGTAAAACCGCATTAAACAATGTCACTTAGTGAGATGCAGTGTTTTTCACCATTACAAGTCGGGAACTGCGATATCTAATGTGAAAGCGCTTGCAAACGTCGTTAGGTTAGGTTAGGTTAGGTTAGGTTAGGTTACGTTAGGTTAGGTTAGGTTAGGTTTGGTTAGGTTAGGTTAGGTTAGGTTAGGTTAGGGATGTTAGGTAAGGTTTGGTTAGGTTAGGTTAGGTTAGGTTGGGTTAGGTAAGGTTAGGTTAGGTTAAGATATGAACCGCGCTAAAACTGCATTAAACAATGTCACTTAGTGAGATGCTGTGTTTTTCACCATTACAAGTCGGGAACTGCGATATCTAATGTGAAAGCGCATGAAACCGTCGTAATCTTGTAGAAAACATTGTAAAGTAGAGAATAAAACGTTTTCTAACGATAGAAGTGCGAAGGTTCGGTTAGTTTGAGCTAGGTAGCGTCGTGAAGCCACCAAAAACGATGTCATCTAACGAGATAGTGTTGTTTTATTGCGAGTACGAAACTGCGATAGGTGAAATATTGGGAAAGCACACAAAATGGCATGAACTAGCCAGATACTGCGTCTTGTGCCGTTACAAGTGCGAAACTGCTTTATTGTGATATTCTCGTTAAAGCGCATGCAAGTATCGTGAAACCTTAAAGAACGATGTCATTTAGCGAGATACAGCGTTCTGTACTGTAATAAGTTGGTGAGAAACTGTGAGGTCAAGCAAATATCGTAATTGTGAACGAAACAGTGTAATTGAGCGTACTTAGATACAAGTGCGAATGTTAGGTTAGGTTGAGATATACACCGTCGTAAAACCGCATTAAACAATGTCACTTAGTGAGATGCAGTGTTTTTCACCTTTACAAGTTGGGAACTGCGATATCTAATGTGAAAGCGCTTGAAACCGTCGTAATGTTGTAGAAAGCAATGTAAAGTAGCGAGTAAAACGTTTTCTAACGATAGAAGTGCGAAGGTTATGTTAGGTTGAGTTATGTTAGTTTAAGCTACGTAGCGTCGTGAAACCACCAAAAACGACGTCATCTAACGAGATAGTGTTGTTTTATTGCGAGTATTAAACTGCGATAGGTGAAATGTTGTGAAAGCACACAAAACGGCATGAACAAGCCAAATACTGCGTGTTCTACCGTTACAAGTGCGAAACTGCTATATTGTGATATTCTCGGTAAAGCGCATGCAAGTATCGTGAAACCTTAAAGAACGATGTCATTTAGCGAGATACAGCGTTCTGTACTGTAATAAGTTGGTGAGAAACTGTGAGGTCAAGCAAATATCGTAATTGTGAACGAAACAGTGTAATTGAGCGTCTTTAGATACAAGTGCGAATGTTAGGTTAGGTTAAGATATGAACCGTCGTAAAACCGCATTAAACAATGTCACTTAGTGAGATGTAGTGTTTTTCAACATTACAAGTCGGGAACTACGATATCTAATGTGAAAGCGCATGAAACCGTCGTAATCTTGTAGAAAACATTGTAAAGTTGCGAGTAAAACGTTTTCTAACGATATAAGTGCGAAGGTTAGCTTGAGTTATGTTAGTTTAAGCTATGTAGCGTCGTGAGACCACCAAAAAGAACGTCATCGAACGAGATAGTGTTGTTTTATTGCGAGTACGAAACTGCGATAGGTAAAATGTTGTGAAAGCACACAAAACGGCATGAACAAGCCAAATACTGCGTGTTGTACCGTTACAAGTGCGAAACTGCTATGTTGTGACATTCTCGGTAAAGCGCATGCAAGTATGGTGAAACCTAAAAGAACGATGTCATTTAGCGAGATACAGCGTTCTGTACTGTAATAAGTTGGTGAGAAACTGTGAGGTCAAGCAAATATCGTAATTGTGAACGAAACAGTGTAATTGAGCGTCTTTAGATACAAGTGTGAATGTTAGGTTAGGTTCACATATCAACCGTCGTAAAACCGCTTTAAACAATGTCACTTAGTGAGATGTAGTGTTTTTCAACATTACAAGTCGGGAACTACGATATCTAATGTGAAACGCATGAAACCGTCGTAATCTTGTAGAAAACATTGTAAAGTGGCGAGTAAAACGTTTTCTAACGATAGAAGTGCGAAGGTTAGGTTAGGTTAGGTTAGTTTAAGCTAGGTAGCGTCGTGAAACTACCAAAAACGACGTCATCTAACGAGACAGTGTTGTTTTATAGCGAGTATTAAACTGCGATAGGTGAAATGTTGTGAAAGCACACAAAACGGCATGAACAAGCCAAATACTGCGTGTTCTACCGTTACAAGTGCGAAACTGCTATATTGTGATATTCTCGTTAAAGCGCATGCAAGCATCGTGAAACCTTAAAGAACAATGTCATTTAGCGAGATACAGCGTTCTGTACTGCAATAAGTTGGTGAAAAACTGTGAGGTTATGCAAATATCGTAATTGTGAACAAAACAGTGTAGTAGAGCGTTTTTAGATACAAGTGCGAATGTTAGGTTAGGTTAAGATATGAACCGTCGTAAAACCGCATTAAACAATGTCAATTACTGAGATGCAGTGTTTTTCACCATTAAAAGTGGGGAACTGCGATATTTAATGTGAAAGCGCTTGCAACCGTCGTTAGGTTAGGTTAGGTTAGGTTAGGTTAGGTTTGGTTAGGTTAGGTTAGGTTAGGTTAGGTTAGATTAGGTTAGGTTGAGTTGGGTTAGGTTAGGTTAGGTTAGGTTAGGTTGGGTTAGGTTAGGTTAGGTTAGGTTAGGTTACGTTAGGTTAGGTTAGGTTAAGTTAGGTTAGGTTATGTTAGGTTAGGTAAGGATAATTTGGTTAGGTTAGGTAAGGTTAGGTTAGGTTGGGTTGGGTGTTGTTGGGTTGGGTTGGGTTGGGTTAGGTTGGGTTAGGTTAGGTTAGGTTAGGTTAGGTTAGGTTACGTTAGGTTATGTTAGGTTAGGTTAGGTTACGTTAGGTTAGGTTAGGTCAGGTAAGGTTAGGTTATGTTAGAATAGGTTAGGTTAGGTTAGGTTACGTTAGGTTAGGTTAAGTTAGGTTAGGTTAGGTTTGGTTAGCTTAGGTTAGGTTAGCTTAGGTTAGGTTAGGTTGGGTTGGGTTGGGTTAGGTTGGGTTAGGTTAGGTTAGGTTAGGTTAGGTTGGGTTAGGTTAGTTTAGGTTAGGTTAGGTTAGGTTAGGTTGGGTTGGGTTGGGTTAGGTTAGGTTAGGTTAGGTTAGGTAAGGTTAGGTTAGGTTAGGTTACGTTAGGTTAAGGTATGAACTGTCGTAAAACCGCATTAAACAATGTCACTTAGTGAGATGCAGTGTTTTTCACCTTTACAAGTTGGGAACTGTGATATCTAATGTGAAAGCGCTTGAAACCGTCATAATGTTGTAGAAAGCAATGTAAAGTAGCGAGTAAAACGTTTTCTAACGATAGAAGTGCGAAGGTTATGTTAGGTTGAGTTATGTTAGTTTAAGCTAGGTAGCGTCGTGCAACTACCAAAAACAACGTCATCTAACGAGATAGTGTTGTTTTATTGCGAGTACGAAACTGCGATAGGTGAAATGTTGTGAAAGCACACAAAACGGCATGAACAAGCCAAATACTGCGTGTTGTACCGTTACAAGTGCGAAACTGCTATGTTGTGACATTCTCGGTAAAGCGCATGCAAGTATCGTGAAACCTTAAAGAACGATGTCATTTAGCGAGATACCGCGTTCTGTACTGTAATAAGTTGGTGAGAAACTGTGAGGTCAAGCAAATATCGTAATTGTGAACGAAACAGTGTAATTGAGCGTCTTTAGATACAAGTGCGAATGTTAGGTTAGGTTAAGATATGAACCGTCGTAAAACCGCATTAAACAATGTCACTTAGTGAGATGTAGTGTTTTTCAACATTACAAGTCGGGAACTACGATATCTAATGTGAAAGCGCATGAAACCGTCGTAATCTTGTAGAAAACATTGTAAAGTTGCGAGTAAAACGTTTTCTAACGATATAAGTGCGAAGGTTAGCTTGAGTTATGTTAGTTTAAGCTATGTAGCGTCGTGAGACCACCAAAAAGAACGTCATCGAACGAGATAGTGTTGTTTTATTGCGAGTACGAAACTGCGATAGGTAAAATGTTGTGAAAGCACACAAAACGGCATGAACAAGCCAAATACTGCGTGTTGTACCGTTACAAGTGCGAAACTGCTATGTTGTGACATTCTCGGTAAAGCGCATGCAAGTATGGTGAAACCTAAAAGAACGATGTCATTTAGCGAGATACAGCGTTCTGTACTGTAATAAGTTGGTGAGAAACTGTGAGGTCAAGCAAATATCGTAATTGTGAACGAAACAGTGTAATTGAGCGTCTTTAGATACAAGTGTGAATGTTAGGTTAGGTTCACATATCAACCGTCGTAAAACCGCTTTAAACAATGTCACTTAGTGAGATGTAGTGTTTTTCAACATTACAAGTCGGGAACTACGATATCTAATGTGAAACGCATGAAACCGTCGTAATCTTGTAGAAAACATTGTAAAGTGGCGAGTAAAACGTTTTCTAACGATAGAAGTGCGAAGGTTAGGTTAGGTTAGGTTAGTTTAAGCTAGGTAGCGTCGTGAAACTACCAAAAACGACGTCATCTAACGAGACAGTGTTGTTTTATAGCGAGTATTAAACTGCGATAGGTGAAATGTTGTGAAAGCACACAAAACGGCATGAACAAGCCAAATACTGCGTGTTCTACCGTTACAAGTGCGAAACTGCTATATTGTGATATTCTCGTTAAAGCGCATGCAAGCATCGTGAAACCTTAAAGAACAATGTCATTTAGCGAGATACAGCGTTCTGTACTGCAATAAGTTGGTGAAAAACTGTGAGGTTATGCAAATATCGTAATTGTGAACAAAACAGTGTAGTAGAGCGTTTTTAGATACAAGTGCGAATGTTAGGTTAGGTTAAGATATGAACCGTCGTAAAACCGCATTAAACAATGTCAATTACTGAGATGCAGTGTTTTTCACCATTAAAAGTGGGGAACTGCGATATTTAATGTGAAAGCGCTTGCAACCGTCGTTAGGTTAGGTTAGGTTAGGTTAGGTTAGGTTAGGTTTGGTTAGGTTAGGTTAGGTTAGGTTAGGTTAGATTAGGTTAGGTTGAGTTGGGTTAGGTTAGGTTAGGTTAGGTTAGGTTGGGTTAGGTTAGGTTAGGTTAGGTTAGGTTACGTTAGGTTAGGTTAGGTTAAGTTAGGTTAGGTTATGTTAGGTTAGGTAAGGATAATTTGGTTAGGTTAGGTAAGGTTAGGTTAGGTTAGGTTGGGTTGGGTGTTGTTGGGTTGGGTTGGGTTGGGTTAGGTTGGGTTAGGTTAGGTTAGGTTACGTTAGGTTAGGTTAGGTTAGGTTAGGTTACGTTAGGTTATGTTAGGTTAGGTTAGGTTACGTTAGGTTAGGTTAGGTCAGGTAAGGTTAGGTTATGTTAGAATAGGTTAGGTTAGGTTAGGTTACGTTAGGTTAGGTTAAGTTAGGTTAGGTTAGGTTTGGTTAGCTTAGGTTAGGTTAGCTTAGGTTAGGTTAGGTTGGGTTGGGTTGGGTTAGGTTGGGTTAGGTTAGGTTAGGTTAGGTTAGGTTGGGTTAGGTTAGTTTAGGTTAGGTTAGGTTAGGTTAGGTTGGGTTGGGTTGGGTTAGGTTAGGTTAGGTTAGGTTAGGTAAGGTTAGGTTAGGTTAGGTTACGTTAGGTTAAGGTATGAACTGTCGTAAAACCGCATTAAACAATGTCACTTAGTGAGATGCAGTGTTTTTCACCTTTACAAGTTGGGAACTGTGATATCTAATGTGAAAGCGCTTGAAACCGTCATAATGTTGTAGAAAGCAATGTAAAGTAGCGAGTAAAACGTTTTCTAACGATAGAAGTGCGAAGGTTATGTTAGGTTGAGTTATGTTAGTTTAAGCTAGGTAGCGTCGTGCAACTACCAAAAACAACGTCATCTAACGAGATAGTGTTGTTTTATTGCGAGTACGAAACTGCGATAGGTGAAATGTTGTGAAAGCACACAAAACGGCATGAACAAGCCAAATACTGCGTGTTGTACCGTTACAAGTGCGAAACTGCTATGTTGTGACATTCTCGGTAAAGCGCATGCAAGTATCGTGAAACCTTAAAGAACGATGTCATTTAGCGAGATACCGCGTTCTGTACTGTAATAAGTTGGTGAGAAACTGTGAGGTCAAGCAAATATCGTAATTGTGAACGAAACAGTGTAATTGAGCGTCTTTAGATACAAGTGCGAATGTTAGGTTAGGTTGACATATCAACCATCGTAAAACCGCATTAAACAACGTCACTTAGTGAGATGTAGTGTTTTTCAACATTACAAGTCGGGAACTACGATATCTAATGTGAAAGCGCATGAAACCGTCGTAACATTGTAGAAAACATTGTAAAGTGGCGAGTAAAACGTTTTCTAACGATAGAAGTGCGAAGGTTAGGTTAGGTTAGGTTAGTTTATGCTAGGTAGCGTCGTGAAACTACCAAAAACGACGTCATCTAACGAGATAGTGTTGTTTTATAGCGAGTATTAAACTGCGATAGGTGAAATGTTGTGAAAGCACACAAAACGGCATGAACAAGCCAAATACTGCGTGTTCTACCGTTACAAGTGCGAAACTGCTATATTGTGATATTCTCGTTAAAGCGCATGCAAGCATCGTGAAACCTTAAAGAACAATGTCATTTAGCGAGATACAGCGTTCTGTACTGCAATAAGTTGGGGAAAAACTGTGAGGTTATGCAAATATCGTAATTGTGAACAAAACAGTGTAGTAGAGCGTTTTTAGATACAAGTGCGAATGTTAGGTTAGGTTAAGATATGAACCGTCGTAAAACCGCATTAAACAATGTCAATTACTGAGATGCAGTGTTTTTCCCCATTAAAAGTGGGGAACTGCGATATTTAATGTGAAAGCGCTTGCAACCGTCGTTAGGTTAGGTTAGGTTAGGTTAGGTTAGGTTTGGTTAGGTTAGGTTAGGTTAGGTTAGGTTAGATTAGGTTAGGTTGAGTTGGGTTAGGTTAGGTTAGGTTAGGTTAGGTTGGGTTAGGTTAGGTTAGGTTAGGTTAGGTTAGGTTAGGTTACGTTAGGTTAGGTTAAGTTAGGTTAGGTAAGGATAATTTGGTTAGGTTAGGTAAGGTTAGGTTAGGTTAGGTTAGGTTGGGTTGGGTGTTGTTGGGTTGGGTTGGGTTGGGTTAGGTTGGGTTAGGTTAGGTTAGGTTACGTTAGGTTAGGTTAGGTTAGGTTAGGTTACGTTAGGTTATGTTAGGTTAGGTTAGGTTACGTTAGGTTAGGTTAGGTCAGGTAAGGTTAGGTTACGTTAGAATAGGTTAGGTTAGGTTAGGTTACGTTAGGTTAGGTTAAGTTAGGTTAGGTTAGGTTTGGTTAGCTTAGGTTAGGTTAGCTTAGGTTAGGTTAGGTTGGGTTGGGTTGGGTTGGGTTAGGTTAGGTTAGGTTAGGTTAGGTAAGGTTAGGTTAGGTTAGGTTAGGTTACGTTAGGTTAAGGTATGAACTGTCGTAAAACCGCATTAAACAATGTCACTTAGTGAGATGCAGTGTTTTTCACCTTTACAAGTTGGGAACTGTGATATCTAATGTGAAAGCGCTTGAAACCGTCATAATGTTGTAGAAAGCAATGTAAAGTAGCGAGTAAAACGTTTTCTAATGATAGAAGTGCGAAGGTTATGTTAGGTTGAGTTATGTTAGTTTAAGCTAGGTAGCGTCGTGCAACTACCAAAAACAACGTCATCTAACGAGATAGTGTTGTTTTAATGCGAGTACGAAACTGCGATAGGTGAAATGTTGTGAAAGCACACAAAACGGCATGAACAAGCCAAATACTGCGTGTTGTACCGTTACAAGTGCGAAACTGCTATGTTGTGACATTCTCGGTAAAGCGCATGCAAGTATCGTGAAACCTTATAGAACGATGTCATTTAGCGAGATACAGCGTTCTGTACTGTAATAAGTTGGTGAGAAACTGTGAGGTCAAGCAATTATCGTAATTGTGAACGAAACAGTGTAATTGAGCGTCTTTAGATACAAGTGCGAATGTTAGGTTAGGTTAAGATATGAACCGTCGTAAAACCGCACTAAACAATGTCACTTAGTGAGATGCAGTGTTTTTCACCATTACAAGTGGGGAACTGCGATATCTAATGTGAAAGCGCTTGCAAACGTCGTTAGGTTAGGTTAGGTTAGGTTAGGTCAGGTTAGGTTACGTTAGGTTAGGTTTGGTTAGGTTAGGTTAGGTTAGGTTAGGTTAGGTTATGTTAGGTTAGGTTGGGTTAGGTTAGGTTAGGTTACGTTAGGTTAAGGTATGAACCGTCGTAAAACCGCAATAAACAATGTCACTTAGTGAGATGCAGTGTTTTTCACCTTTACAAGTTGGGAACTGCGATATCTAATGTGAAAGCGCTTGAAACCGTCGTAATGTTGTAGAAAGCAATGTAAAGTAGCGAGTAAAACGTTTTCTAACGATAGAAGTGCGAAGGTTATGTTAGGTTGAGTTATGTTAGTTTAAGCTAGGTAGCGTCGTGAAACCACCAAAAACGACGTCATCTAACAAGATAGTGTTGTTTTATTGCGAGTACGAAACTGCGATAGGTAAAATGTTGTGAAAGCACACAAAACGGCATGAACAAGCCAAATACTGCGTGTTGTACCGTTACAAAAGCGAAACTGCTGTTTTGACATTCTCGGTAAAGCGCATGCAAGTATCGTGAAACCTTAAAGAACGATGTCATTTAGCGAGATACAGCGTTCTGTACTGTAATAGGTTGGTGAGAAACTGTGAGGTCAAGCAAATATCGTAATTGTGAACGAAACAGTGTAATTGAGCGTCTTTAGATGCAAGTGCGAATGTTAGGTTAGGTTGACATATCAACCGTCGTAAAATCGCATTAAACAATGTCACTTAGTGAGATGTAGTGTTTTTCAACATTACAAGTCGGGAACTACGATATCTAATGTGAAAACGCATGAAACCGTCGTAATCTTGTAGAAAACATTGTAAAGTTGCGAGTAAAACGTTTTCTAAAGATAGAAATGCGAAGGTTAGGTTATGTTAGGTTAGTTTAAGCTAGGTAGCGTCGTGAAACTACCAAAAACGACGTCATCTAACGAGATAGTGTTGTTTTATAGCGAGTATTAAACTGCGATAGGTGAAATGTTGTGAAAGCACACAAAACGGCATGAACAAGCCAAATACTGCGTGTTCTACCGTTACAAGTGCGAAACAGCTATATTGTGATATTCTCGTTAAAGCGCATGCAAGCATCGTGAAACCTTAAAGAAATATGTCATTTAGTGAGATACAACGTTCTGTACTGCAATAAGTTGGTGAAAAACTGTGAGGTTATGCAAATATCGTAATTGAGAACAAAACAGTGTAATAGAGCGTTTTTAGATACAAGTGCGAATGTTAGGTTAGGTCAAGATATGAACCGTCGTAAAACCGCATTAAACAATGTAAATTAGTGAGATGCAGTGTTTTTCACCATTAAAAGTCGGGAACTGCGATATCTAATGTGAAAGCGCTTGCAACCGTTGTTAGGTTAGGTTAGGTTAGGTTAGGTTAGGTTTTGTTAGGTTAGGTTAGGTTAGGTTAGATTAGGTTAGGTTGGGTTGAGTTGGGTTAGGTTAGGTTAGGTTAGGTTAGGTTGGGTTAGGTTAGGTTAGGTTAGGTTGGGTTACGTTAGGTTAGGTTAGGTTACGTTAGGTTAGGTTAGGTTAGGTTACGTTAGGTTAGGTTAGGTTAGGTAAGGATAATTTGGTTAGGTTAGGTAAGGTTAGGTTAGGTTAGGTTGGGTTGGGTGTTGTTGGGTTGGGTTGGGTTGGGTTAGGTTGGGTTAGGTTAGGTTAGGTTACGTTAGGTTATGTTAGGTTAGGTTAGGTTACGTTAGGTTAGGTTAGGTTACGTTAGGTTAGGTTAGGTCAGGTAAGGTTAGGTTACGTTAGAATAGGTTAGGTTAGGTTACGTTAGGTTAGGTTAAGTTAGGTTAGGTTAGGTTTGGTTAGGTTAGCTTAGGTTAGGTTAGGTTGGGTTGGGTTGGGTTGGGTTAGGTTAGGTTAGGTTAGGTTAGGTTGGGTTAGGTTAGTTTAGGTTAGGTTAGGTTAGGTTAGGTTGGGTTGGGTTGGGTTAGGTTAGGTTAGGTTAGGTTAGGTAAGGTTAGGTTAGGTTAGGTTACGTTAGGTTAAGGTATGAACCGTCGTAAAACCGCATTAAACAATGTCACTTAGTGAGATGCAGTGTTTTTCACCTTTACAAGTTGGGAACTGTGATATCTAATGTGAAAGCGCTTGAAACCGTCGTAATGTTGTAGAAAGCAATGTAAAGTAGCGAGTAAAACGTTTTCTAACGATAGAAGTGCGAAGGTTATGTTAGGTTGAGTTATGTTAGTTTAAGCTAGGTAGCGTCGTGAAACTACAAAAACAACGTCATCTAACGAGATAGTGTTGTTTTATTGCGAGTACGAAACTGCGATAGGTGAAATGTTGTGAAAGCACACAAAACGGCATGAACAAGCCAAACACTGCGTGTTGTACCGTTACAAGTGCGAAACTGCTAGGTTGTGATATTCTCGTTAAAGCGCATGCAAGCATCGTGAAACCCTAAAGAACGATGTCATTTAGCGAGATACAGCGTTCTGTACTGCAATAAGTTGGTGAAAAACTGTGAGGTTATGCAAATATCCTAATTGTGAACGAAACAGTGTAATAGAGCGTTTTTTAATGCAAGTGCGAATGTTAGGTTAGGTTAAGATATGAACCGTCGTAAAATCGCATTAAACAATGTCACTTAGTGAGATGTAGTGTTTTTCAACATTACAAGTCGGGAACTACGATATCTAATGTGAAAGCGCATGAAACCGTCGTAATCTTGTAGAAAACATTGTAAAGTTGCGAGTAAAACGTTTTCTAACGATAGAAGTGCGAAGGTTAGCTTGAGTTATGTTAGTTTAAGCAATGTAGCGTCGTGAGACCACCAAAAAGAACGTCATCTAACGAGATAGTGTTGTTTTATTGCGAGTACGAAACTGCGATAGGTAAAATGTTGTGAAAGCACACAAAACGGCATGAACAAGCCAAATACTGCGTGTTGTACCGTTACAAGTGCGAAACTGCTATGTTGTGACATTCTCGGTAAAGCGCATGCAAGTATCGTGAAACCTAAAAGAACGATGTCATTTAGCGAGATACAGCGTTCTGTACTGTAATAAGTTGGTGAGAAACTGTGAGGTCAAGCAAATATCGTAATTGTGAACGAAACAGTGTAATTGAGCGTACTTAGATACAAGTGCGAATGTTAGGTTAGGTTGAGATATACACCGTCGTAAAACCGCATTAAACAATGTCACTTAGTGAGATGCAGTGTTTTTCACCTTTACAAGTTGGGAACTGCGATATCTAATGTGAAAGCGCTTGAAACCGTCGTAATGTTGCAGAAAGCAATGTAAAGTAGCGAGTAAAACGTTTTCTAACGATAGAAGTGCGAAGGTTATGTTAGGTTGAGTTATGTTAGTTTAAGCTACGTAGCGTCGTGAAACCACCAAAAACGACGTCATCTAACGAGATAGTGTTGTTTTATTGCGAGTATTAAACTGCGATAGGTGAAATGTTGTGAAAGCACACAAAACGGCATGAACAAGCCAAATACTGCGTGTTCTACCGTTACAAGTGCGAAACTGCTATATTGTGATATTCTCGTTAAAGCGCATGCAAGCATCGTGAAACCTTAAAGAACAATGTCATTTAGCGAGATACAGCGTTCTGTACTGCAATAAGTTGGTGAAAAACTGTGAGGTTATGCAAATATCGTAATTGTGAACAAAACAGTGTAATAGAGCGTTTTTAGATACAAGTGCGAATGTTAGGTTATGTTAAGATATGAACCGTCGTAAAACCGCATTAAACAATGTCAATTAGTGAGATGCAGTGTTTTTCACCATTAAAAGTGGGGAACTGCGATATCTAATGTGAAAGCGCTTGCAACCGTCGTTAGGTTAGGTTAGGTTAGGTTAGGTTAGGTTAGGTTTGGTTAGGTTAGGTTAGGTTAGGTTAGATTAGGTGAGGTTGGGTTGAGTTGGGTTAGGTTAGGTTAGGTTAGGTTAGGTTAGGTTGGGTTAGGTTAGGTTAGGTTAGGTTACGTTAGGTTAGGTTAGGTTAGGTTACGTTAGGTTAGGTTAGGTTAGGTAAGGATAATTTGGTTAGGTTAGGTAAGGTTAGGTTAGGTTAGGTTAGGTTGGGTGTGGTGTTGTTGAGTTGGGTTGGGTTAGGTTGGGTTAGGTTGGGTTAGGTTACGTTAGGTTAGGTTAGGTTACGTTAGGTTATGTTAGGTTAGGTTAGGTTACGTTAGGTTAGGTTAGGTCAGGTTAGGTTACGTTAGAATAGGTTAGGTTAGGTTAGGTTACGTTAGGTTAGGTTAAGTTAGGTTAGGTTAGGTTTGGTTAGGTTAGATTAGGTTAGCTTTGGTTAGGTTAGGTTGGGTTGGGTTGGGTTAGGTTGGGTTAGGTTAGGTTAGGTTAGGTTAGGTTGGGTTAGGTTTGTTTAGGTTAGGTTAGGTTAGGTTGGGTTGGGTTGGTTAGGTTAGGTTAGGTTAGGTTAGGTAAGGTTAGGTTAGGTTAGGTTAGGTTACGTTAGGTTAAGGTATGAACCGTCGTAAAACCGCATTAAACAATGTCACTTAGTGAGATGCAGTGTTTTTCACCTTTACAAGTTGGGAACTGTGATATCTAATGTGAAAGCGCTTGAAACCGTCGTAATGTTGTAGAAAGCAATGTAAAGTAGCGAGTAAAACGTTTTCTAACGATAGAAGTGCGAAGGTTATGTTAGGTTGAGTTATGTTAGTGTAAGCTAGGTAACGTCGTGAAACTACCAAAAACAACGTCATCTAACGAGATAGTGTTGTTTTATTGCGAGTACGAAACTGCGATAGGTGAAATGTTGTGAAAGCACACAAAACGGCATGAACAAGCCAAATACTGCGTGTTGTACCGTTACAAGTGCGAAACTGCTATGTTGTGATATTCTCGTTGAAGCGCATGCAAGCATCGTGAAACCTTAAAGAACGATGTCATTTAGCGAGATACAGCGTTCTGTACTGCAATAAGTTGGTGAAAAACTGTGAGGTTATGCAAATATCCTAATTGTGAACGAAACAGTGTAATAGAGCGTTTTTAATACAAGTGCGAATGTTAGGTTAGGTTAAGATATGAACCGTCGTAGAACCGCATTAAACAATGTCACTTAGTGAGATGTAGTGTTTTTCAACATTACAAGTCGGGAACTACGATATCTAATGTGAAAGCGCATGAAACCGTCGTAATCTTGTAGAAAACATTGTAAAGTTGCGAGTAAAACGTTTTCTAACGATAGAAGTGCGAAGGTTAGCTTGAGTTATGTTAGTTTAAGCTATGTAGCGTCGTGAGACCACCAAAAAGAACGTCATCTAACGAGATAGTGTTGTTTTATTGCGAGTACGAAACTGCGATAGGTAAAATGTTGTGAAAGCACACAAAACGGCATGAACAAGCCAAATACTGCGTGTTGTACCGTTACAAGTGCGAAACTGCTATGTTGTGACATTCTCGGTAAAGCGCATGCAAGTATCGTGAAACCTAAAAGAACGATGTCATTTAGCGAGATACAGCGTTCTGTACTGTAATAAGTTGGTGAAAAACTGTGAGGGTATGCAAATATCCTAATTGTGAACGAAACAGTGTAATAGAGCGTTTTTTAATGCAAGTGCGAATGTTAGGTTAGGTTAAGATATGAACCGTCGTAAAACCGCATTAAACAATGTCACTTAGTGAGATGCAGTGTTTTTCACCATTACAAGTCGGGAACTGCGATATCTAATGTGAAAGCGCTTGCAAACGTCGTTAGGTTAGGTTAGGTTAGGTTAGGTTAGGTTACGTTAGGTTAGGTTAGGTTAGGTTTGGTTAGGTTAGGTTAGGTTAGGTTAGGTTAGGGATGTTAGGTAAGGTTTGGTTAGGTTAGGTTAGGTTAGGTTGGGTTAGGTAAGGTTAGGTTAGGTTAAGATATGAACCGCGCTAAAACTGCATTAAACAATGTCACTTAGTGAGATGCTGTGTTTTTCACCATTACAAGTCGGGAACTGCGATATCTAATGTGAAAGCGCATGAAACCGTCGTAATCTTGTAGAAAACATTGTAAAGTAGCGAATAAAACGTTTTCTAACGATAGAAGTGCGAAGGTTCGGTTAGTTTGAGCTAGAAAGCGTCGTGAAACCACCAAAAACGACGTCATCTAACGAGATAGTGTTGTTTTATTGCGAGTATTAAACTGCGATAGGTGAAATGTTGTGAAAGCACACAAAACGGCATGAACAAGCCAAATGCTGCGTGTTCTACCGTTACAAGTGCGAAACTGCTATATTGTGATATTCTCGGTAAAGCGCATGCAAGTATCGTGAAACCTTAAAGAACGATGTCATTTAGCGAGATACAGCGTTCTGTACTGTAATAAGTTGGTGAGAAACTGTGAGGTTATGCAAATATCCTAATTGTGAACGAAACAGTGTAATAGAGCGTTTTTAATACAAGTGCGAATGTTAGGTTAGGTTAAGATATGAACCGTCGTAAAACCGCATTAAACAATGTCACTTAGTGAGATGTAGTGTTTTTCAACATTACAAGTCGGGAACTACGATATCTAATGTGAAAGCGCATGAAACCGTCGTAATCTTGTAGAAAACATTGTAAAGTTGCGAGTAAAACGTTTTCTAACGATAGAAGTGCGAAGGTTAGCTTGAGTTATGTTAGTTTAAGCTATGTAGCGTCGTGAGACCACCAAAAAGAACGTCATCTAACGAGATAGTGTTGTTTTATTGCGAGTACGAAACTGCGATAGGTAAAATGTTGTGAAAGCACACAAAACGGCATGAACAAGCCAAATACTGCGTGTTGTACCGTTACAAGTGCGAAACTGCTATGTTGTGACATTCTCGGTAAAGCGCATGCAAGTATCGTGAAACCTAAAAGAACGATGTCATTTAGCGAGATACAGCGTTCTGTACTGTAATAAGTTGGTGAAAAACTGTGAGGGTATGCAAATATCCTAATTGTGAACGAAACAGTGTAATAGAGCGTTTTTTAATGCAAGTGCGAATGTTAGGTTAGGTTAAGATATGAACCGTCGTAAAACCGCATTAAACAATGTCACTTAGTGAGATGCAGTGTTTTCCACCATTACAAGTCGGGAACTGCGATATCTAATGTGAAAGCGCTTGCAAACGTCGTTAGGTTAGGTTAGGTTAGGTTAGGTTAGGTTAGGTTACGTTAGGTTAGGTTAGGTTAGGTTTGGTTAGGTTAGGTTAGGTTAGGTTAGGTTAGGGATGTTAGGTAAGGTTTGGTTAGGTTAGGTTAGGTTAGGTTGGGTTAGGTAAGGTTAGGTTAGGTTAAGATATGAACCGCGCTAAAACTGCATTAAACAATGTCACTTAGTGAGATGCTGTGTTTTTCACCATTACAAGTCGGGAACTGCGATATCTAATGTGAAAGCGCACGAAACCGTCGTAATCTTGTAGAAAACATTGTAAAGTAGCGAATAAAACGTTTTCTAACGATAGAAGTGCGAAGGTTCGGTTAGTTTGAGCTAGGTAGCGTCGTGAAGCCACCAAAAACGATGTCATCTAACGAGATAGTGTTGTTTTATTGCGAGTACGAAACTGCGATAGGTGAAATATTGGGAAAGCACACAAAATGGCATGAACTAGCCAGATACTGCGTCTTGTGCCGTTACAAGTGCGAAACTGCTTTATTGTGATATTCTCGTTAAAGCGCATGCAAGTATCGTGAAACCTTAAAGAACGATGTCATTTAGCGAGATACAGCGTTCTGTACTGTAATAAGTTGGTGAGAAACTGTGAGGTCAAGCAAATATCGTAATTGTGAACGAAACAGTGTAATTGAGCGTACTTAGATACAAGTGCGAATGTTAGGTTAGGTTGAGATATACACCGTCGTAAAACCGCATTAAACAATGTCACTTAGTGAGATGCAGTGTTTTTCACCTTTACAAGTTGGGAACTGCGATATCTAATGTGAAAGCGCTTGAAACCGTCGTAATGTTGTAGAAAGCAATGTAAAGTAGCGAGTAAAACGTTTTCTAACGATAGAAGTGCGAAGGTTATGTTAGGTTGAGTTATGTTAGTTTAAGCTACGTAGCGTCGTGAAACCACCAAAAACGACGTCATCTAACGAGATAGTGTTGTTTTATTGCGAGTATTAAACTGCGATAGGTGAAATGTTGTGAAAGCACACAAAACGGCATGAACAAGCCAAATACTGCGTGTTCTACCGTTACAAGTGCGAAACTGCTATATTGTGATATTCTCGGTAAAGCGCATGCAAGTATCGTGAAACCTTAAAGAACGATGTCATTTAGCGAGATACAGCGTTCTGTACTGTAATAAGTTGGTGAGAAACTGTGAGGTCAAGCAAATATCGTAATTGTGAACGAAACAGTGTAATTGAGCGTCTTTAGATACAAGTGCGAATGTTAGGTTAGGTTGATATATCAACCGTCGTAAAACCGCATTAAACAATGTCACTTAGTGAGATGTAGTGTTTTTCAACATTACAAGTCGGGAACTACGATATCTAATGTGAAAGCGCATGAAACCGTCGTAATCTTGTAAAAAACATTGTAAAGTTGCGAGTAAAACGTTTTCTAACGATAGAAGTGCGAAGGTTAGGTTAGGTTAGGTTAATTTAAGCTAGGTAGCGTCGTGAAACTACCAAAAACGACGTCATCTAACGAGATAGTGTTGTTTTATAGCGAGTATTAAACTGCCATAGGTGAAATGTTGTGAAAGCACACAAAACGGCATGAACAAGCCAAATACTGCGTGTTCTACCGTTACAAGTGCGAAACTGCTATATTGTGATATTCTCGTTAAAGCGCATGCAAGCATCGTGAAACCTTGAAGAACAATGTCATTTAGCGAGATACAGCGTTCTGTACTGCAATAAGTTGGTGAAAAACTGTGAGGTTATGCAAATATCGTAATTGTGAACAAAACAGTGTAATAGAGCGTTTTTAGATACAAGTGCGAATGTTAGGTTAGGTTAAGATATGAACCGTCGTAAAACCGCATTAAACAATGTCAATTAGTGAGATGCCGTGTTTTTCACCATTAAAAGTGGGGAACTGCGATATCTAATGTGAAAGCGCTTGCAACCGTCGTTAGGTTAGGTTAGGTTAGGTTAGGTTAGGTTAGGTTAGGTTTGGTTAGGTTAGGTTAGGTTAGGTTAGATTAGGTGAGGTTGGGTTGAGTTGGGTTAGGTTAGGTTAGGTTAGGTTAGGTTGGGTTAGGTTAGGTTAGGTTAGGTTACGTTAGGTTAGGTTAGGTTAGGTTACGTTAGGTTAGGTTAGGTTAGGTAAGGATAATTTGGTTAGGTTAGGTAAGGTTAGGTTAGGTTAGGTTAGGTTGGGTGTGGTGTTGTTGAGTTGGGTTGGGTTAGGTTGGGTTAGGTTGGGTTAGGTTACGTTAGGTTAGGTTAGGTTAGGTTACGTTAGGTTATGTTAGGTTAGGTTAGGTTACGTTAGGTTAGGTTAGGTCAGGTTAGGTTAGGTTACGTTAGAATAGGTTAGGTTAGGTTAGGTTACGTTAGGTTAGGTTAAGTTAGGTTAGGTTAGGTTTGGTTAGGTTAGATTAGGTTAGCTTTGGTTAGGTTAGGTTGGGTTGGGTTGGGTTAGGTTGGGTTAGGTTAGGTTAGGTTAGGTTAGGTTGGGTTAGGTTAGTTTAGGTTAGGTTAGGTTAGGTTGGGTTGGGTTGGTTAGGTTAGGTTAGGTAAGGTTAGGTTAGGTTAGGTTAGGTTACGTTAGGTTAAGGTATGAACCGTCGTAAAACCGCATTAAACAATGTCACTTAGTGAGATGCAGTGTTTTTCACCTTTACAAGTTGGGAACTGTGATATCTAATGTGAAAGCGCTTGAAACCGTCGTAATGTTGTAGAAAGCAATGTAAAGTAGCGAGTAAAACGTTTTCTAACGATAGAAGTGCGAAGGTTATGTTAGGTTGAGTTATGTTAGTTTAAGCTAGGTAGCGTCGTGAAACTACCAAAAACAACGTCATCTAACGAGATAGTGTTGTTTTATTGCGAGTACGAAACTGCGATAGGTGAAATGTTGTGAAAGCACACAAAACGGCATGAACAAGCCAAATACTGCGTGTTGTACCGTTACAAGTGCGAAACTGCTATGTTGTGATATTCTCGTTGAAGCGCATGCAAGCATCGTGAAACCTTAAAGAACGATGTCATTTAGCGAGATACAGCGTTCTGTACTGCAATAAGTTGGTGAAAAACTGTGAGGTTATGCAAATATCCTAATTGTGAACGAAACAGTGTAATAGAGCGTTTTTAATACAAGTGCGAATGTTAGGTTAGGTTAAGATATGAACCGTCGTAAAACCGCATTAAACAATGTCACTTAGTGAGATGTAGTGTTTTTCAACATTACAAGTCGGGAACTACGATATCTAATGTGAAAGCGCATGAAACCGTCGTAATCTTGTAGAAAACATTGTAAAGTTGCGAGTAAAACGTTTTCTAACGATAGAAGTGCGAAGGTTAGCTTGAGTTATGTTAGTTTAAGCTATGTAGCGTCGTGAGACCACCAAAAAGAACGTCATCTAACGAGATAGTGTTGTTTTATTGCGAGTACGAAACTGCGATAGGTAAAATGTGAAAGCACACAAAACGGCATGAACAAGCCAAATACTGCGTGTTGTACCGTTACAAGTGCGAAACTGCTATGTTGTGACATTCTCGGTAAAGCGCATGCAAGTATCGTGAAACCTAAAAGAACGATGTCATTTAGCGAGATACAGCGTTCTGTACTGTAATAAGTTGGTGAAAAACTGTGAGGGTATGCAAATATCCTAATTGTGAACGAAACAGTGTAATAGAGCGTTTTTTAATGCAAGTGCGAATGTTAGGTTAGGTTAAGATATGAACCGTCGTAAAACCGCATTAAACAATGTCACTTAGTGAGATGCAGTGTTTTTCACCATTACAAGTCGGGAACTGCGATATCTAATGTGAAAGCGCTTGCAAACGTCGTTAGGTTAGGTTAGGTTAGGTTAGCTTAGGTTACGTTAGGTTAGGTTAGGTTAGGTTAGGTTTGGTTAGGTTAGGTTAGGTTAGGTTAGGTTAGGGATGTTAGGTAAGGTTTGGTTAGGTTAGGTTAGGTTAGGTTGGGTTAGGTAAGGTTAGGTTAGGTTAAGATATGAACCGCGCTAAAACTGCATTAAACAATGTCACTTAGTGAGATGCTGTGTTTTTCACCATTACAAGTCGGGAACTGCGATATCTAATGTGAAAGCGCATGAAACCGTCGTAATCTTGTAGAAAACATTGTAAAGTAGCGAATAAAACGTTTTCTAACGATAGAAGTGCGAAGGTTCGGTTAGTTTGAGCTAGGTAGCGTCGTGAAGCCACCAAAAACGATGTCATCTAACGAGATAGTGTTGTTTTATTGCGAGTACGAAACTGCGATAGGTGAAATATTGGGAAAGCACACAAAATGGCATGAACTAGCCAGATACTGCGTCTTGTGCCGTTACAAGTGCGAAACTGCTTTATTGTGATATTCTCGTTAAAGCGCATGCAAGTATCGTGAAACCTTAAAGAACGATGTCATTTAGCGAGATACAGCGTTCTGTACTGTAATAAGTTGGTGAGAAACTGTGAGGTCAAGCAAATATCGTAATTGTGAACGAAACAGTGTAATTGAGCGTACTTAGATACATGTGCGAATGTTAGGTTAGGTTGAGATATACACCGTCGTAAAACCGCATTAAACAATGTCACTTAGTGAGATGCAGTGTTTTTCACCTTTACAAGTTGGGAACTGCGATATCTAATGTGAAAGCGCATGAAACCGTCGTAATCTTGTAGAAAACATTGTAAAGTTGCGAGTAAAACGTTTTCTAACGATAGAAGCGCGAAGGTTAGGTTAGGTTAGTTTAGGCTAGGTAGCGTCGTGAAACTACCAAAAACGACGTCATCTAACGAGATAGTGTTGTTTTATAGCGAGTATTAAACTGCGATAGGTGAAATGTTGTGAAAGCACACAAAACGGCATGAACAAGCCAAATACTGCGTGTTCTACCGTTACAAGTGCGAAACTGCTATATTGTGATATTCTCGTTAAAGCGCATGCAAGCATCGTGAAACCTTAAAGAAATATGTCATTTAGTGAGATACAACGTTCTGTACTGCAATAAGTTGGTGAAAAACTGTGAGGTTATGCAAATATTGTAATTGAGAACAAAACAGTGTAATAGAGCATTTTTAGATACAAGTGCGAATGTTAGGTTAGGTTAAGATATGAACCGTCGTAAAACCGCATTAAACAATGTAAATTAGTGAGATGCAGTGTTTTTCACCATTAAAAGTCGGGAACTGCGATATATAATGTGAAAGCGCTTGCAACCGTTGTTAGGTTAGGTTAGGTTAGGTTAGGTTTTGTTAGGTTAGGTTAGGTTAGGTTAGATTAGGTTAGGTTAGGTTAGATTAGGTTAGGTTGGGTTGAGTTGGGTTAGGTTAGGTTAGGTTAGGTTAGGTTGGGTTAGGTTAGGTTAGGTTGGGTCACGTTAGGTTAGGTTAGGTTACGTTAGGTTAGGTTAGGTTAGGTAAGGATAATTTGGTTAGGTTAGGTAAGGTTAGGTTAGGTTAGGTTGGGTTGGGTGTTGTTGGGTTGGGTGTTGTTGGGTTGGGTTAGGTTGGGTTAGGTTAGGTTAGGTTACGTTAGGTTATGTTAGGTTAGGTTAGGTTACGTTAGGTTAGGTTAGGTTACGTTAGGTTAGGTTAGGTCAGGTAAGGTTAGGTTACGTTAGAATAGGTTAGGTTAGGTTAGGTTACGTTAGGTTAGGTTAAGTTAGGTTAGGTTAGGTTTGGTTAGGTTAGCTTAGGTTAGGTTAGGTTGGGTTGGGTTGGGTTGGGTTAGGTTAGGTTAGGTTAGGTTAGGTTGGGTTAGGTTAGTTTAGGTTAGGTTAGGTTAGGTTAGGTTGGGTTGGGTTGGGTTAGGCTAGGTTAGGTTAGGTTAGGTAAGGTTAGGTTAGGTTAGGTTACGTTAGGTTAAGGTATGAACCGTCGTAAAACCGCATTAAACAATGTCACTTAGTGAGATGCAGTGTTTTTCACCTTTACAAGTTGGGAACTGTGATATCTAATGTGAAAGCGCTTGAAACCGTCGTAATGTTGTAGAAAGCAATGTAAAGTAGCGAGTAAAACGTTTTCTAACGATAGAAGTGCGAAGGTTATGTTAGGTTGAGTTATGTTAGTTTAAGCTAGGTAGCGTCGTGAAACTACCAAAAACAACGTCATCTAACGAGATAGTGTTGTTTTATTGCGAGTACGAAACTGCGATAGGTGAAATGTTGTGAAAGCACACAAAACGGCATGAACAAGCCAAATACTGCGTGTTGTACCGTTACAAGTGCGAAACTGCTATGTTGTGATATTCTCGTTAAAGCGCATGCAAGCATCGTGAAACCTTAAAGAACGATGTCATTTAGCGAGATACAGCGTTCTGTACTGCAATAAGTTGGTGAAAAACTGTGAGGGTATGCAAATATCCTAATTGTGAACGAAACAGTGTAATAGAGCGTTTTTTAATGCAAGTGCGAATGTTAGGTTAGGTTAAGATATGAACCGTCGTAAAACCGCATTAAACAATGTCACTTAGTGAGATGCAGTGTTTTTCACCATTACAAGTCGGGAACTGCGATATCTAATGTGAAAGCGCTTGCAAACGTCGTTAGGTTAGGTTAGGTTAGGTTAGGTTACGTTAGGTTAGGTTAGGTTAGGTTTGGTTAGGTTAGGTTAGGTTAGGTTAGGTTAGGGATGTTAGGTAAGGTTTGGTTAGGTTAGGTTAGGTTAGGTTGGGTTAGGTAAGGTTAGGTTAGGTTAAGATATGAACCGCGCTAAAACTGCATTAAACAATGTCACTTAGTGAGATGCTGTGTTTTTCACCATTACAAGTCGGGAACTGCGATATCTAATGTGAAAGCGCATGAAACCGTCGTAATCTTGTAGAAAACATTGTGAAGTAGCGAATAAAACGTTTTCTAACGATAGAAGTGCGAAGGTTTGGTTAGTTTGAGCTAGGTAGCGTCGTGAAGCCACCAAAAACGATGTCATCTAACGAGATAGTGTTGTTTTATTGCGAGTACGAAACTGCGATAGGTGAAATATTGGGAAAGCACACAAAATGGCATGAACTAGCCAGATACTGCGTCTTGTGCCGTTACAAGTGCGAAACTGCTTTATTGTGATATTCTCGTTAAAGCGCATGCAAGTATCGTGAAACCTTAAAGAACGATGTCATTTAGCGAGATACAGCGTTCTGTACTGTAATAAGTTGGTGAGAAACTGTGAGGTCAAGCAAATATCGTAATTGTGAACGAAACAGTGTAATTGAGCGTACTTAGATACAAGTGCGAATGTTAGGTTAGGTTGAGATATACACCGTCGTAAAACCGCATTAAACAATGTCACTTAGTGAGATGCAGTGTTTTTCAACTTTACAAGTTGGGAACTGCGATATCTAATGTGAAAGCGCTTGAAACCGTCGTAATGTTGTAGAAAGCAATGTAAAGTAGCGAGTAAAACGTTTTCTAACGATAGAAGTGCGAAGGTTATGTTAGGTTGAGTTATGTTAGTTTAAGCTACGTAGCGTCGTGAAACCACCAAAAACGACGTCATCTAACGAGATAGTGTTGTTTTATTGCGAGTATTAAACTGCGATAGGTGAAATGTTGTGAAAGCACACAAAACGGCATGAACAAGCCAAATACTGCGTGTTCTACCGTTACAAGTGCGAAACTGCTATATTGTGATATTCTCGGTAAAGCGCATGCAAGTATCGTGAAACCTTAAAGAACGATGTCATTTAGCGAGATACAGCGTTCTGTACTGTAATAAGTTGGTGAGAAACTGTGAGGTCAAGCAAATATCGTAATTGTGAACGAAACAGTGTCATTGAGCGTCTTTAGATACAAGTGCGAATGTTAGGTTAGGTTGATATATCAACCGTCGTAAAACCGCATTAAACAATGTCACTTAGTGAGATGTAGTGTTTTTCAACATTACAAGTCGGGAACTACGATATCTAATGTGAAAGCGCATGAAACCGTCGTAATCTTGTAAAAAACATTGTAAAGTTGCGAGTAAAACGTTTTCTAACGATAGAAGTGCGAAGGTTAGGTTAGGTTAGGTTAGTTTAAGCTAGGTAGCGTCGTGAAACTACCAAAAACGACGTCATCTAACGAGATAGTGTTGTTTTATAGCGAGTATTAAACTGCCATAGGTGAAATGTTGTGAAAGCACACAAAACGGCATGAACAAGCCAAATACTGCGTGTTCTACCGTTACAAGTGCGAAACTGCTATATTGTGATATTCTCGTTAAAGCGCATGCAAGCATCGTGAAACCTTAAAGAACAGTGTCATTTAGCGAGATACAGCGTTCTGTACTGCAATAAGTTGGTGAAAAACTGTGAGGTTATGCAAATATCGTAATTGTGAACAAAACAGTGTAATAGAGCGTTTTTAGATTCAAGTGCGAATGTTAGGTTAGGTTAAGATATGAACCGTCGTAAAACCGCATTAAACAATGTCAATTAGTGAGATGTAGTGTTTTTCAACATTACAAGTCGGGAACTACGATATCTAATGTGAAAGCGCATGAAACCGTCGTAATCTTGTAAAAAACATTGTAAAGTTGCGAGTAAAACGTTTTCTAACGATAGAAGTGCGAAGGTTAGGTTAGGTTAGGTTAGTTTAAGCTAGGTAGCGTCGTGAAACTACCAAAAACGACGTCATCTAACGAGATAGTGTTGTTTTATAGCGAGTATTAAACTGCCATAGGTGAAATGTTGTGAAAGCACACAAAACGGCATGAACAAGCCAAATACTGCGTGTTCTACCGTTACAAGTGCGAAACTGCTATATTGTGATATTCTCGTTAAAGCGCATGCAAGCATCGTGAAACCTTAAAGAACAATGTCATTTAGCGAGATACAGCGTTCTGTACTGCAATAAGTTGGTGAAAAACTGTGAGGTTATGCAAATATCGTAATTGTGAACAAAACAGTGTAATAGAGCGTTTTTAGATACAAGTGCGAATGTTAGGTTATGTTAAGATATGAACCGTCGTAAAACCGCATTAAACAATGTCAATTAGTGAGATGCAGTGTTTTTCACCATTAAAAGTGGGGAACTGCGATATCTAATGTGAAAGCGCTTGCAACCGTCGTTAGGTTAGGTTAGGTTAGGTTAGGTTTGGTTAGGTTAGGTTAGGTTAGGTTAGATTAGGTGAGGTTGGGTTGAGTTGGGTTAGGTTAGGTTAGGTTAGGTTAGGTTAGGTTGGGTTAGGTTAGGTTAGGTTAGGTTACGTTAGGTTAGGTTAGGTTAGGTTACGTTAGGTTAGGTTAGGTTAGGTAAGGATAATTTGGTTAGGTTAGGTAAGGTTAGGTTAGGTTAGGTTAGGTTGGGTGTGGTGTTGTTGAGTTGGGTTGGGTTAGGTTGGGTTAGGTTGGGTTAGGTTACGTTAGGTTAGGTTAGGTTAGGTTAGGTTAGGTTATGTTAGGTTAGGTTAGGTTACGTTAGGTTAGGTTAGGTCAGGTTAGGTTAGGTTACGTTAGAATAGGTTAGGTTAGGTTAGGTTACGTTAGGTTAGGTTAAGTTAGGTTAGGTTAGGTTTGGTTAGGTTAGATTAGGTTAGGTTGGGTTGGGTTGGGTTAGGTTGGGTTAGGTTAGGTTAGGTTAGGTTAGGTTGGGTTAGGTTTGTTTAGGTTAGGTTAGGTTAGGTTGGGTTGGGTTGGTTAGGTTAGGTTAGGTTAGGTAAGGTTAGGTTAGGTTAGGTTAGGTTACGTTAGGTTAAGGTATGAACCGTCGTAAAACCGCATTAAACAATGTCACTTAGTGAGATGCAGTGTTTTTCACCTTTACAAGTTGGGAACTGTGATATCTAATGTGAAAGCGCTTGAAACCGTCGTACTGTTGTAGAAAGCAATGTAAAGTAGCGAGTAAAACGTTTTCTAACGATAGAAGTGCGAAGGTTATGTTAGGTTGAGTTATGTTAGTGTAAGCTAGGTAGCGTCGTGAAACTACCAAAAACAACGTCATCTAACGAGATAGTGTTGTTTTATTGCGAGTACGAAACTGCGATAGGTGAAATGTTGTGAAAGCACACAAAACGGCATGAACAAGCCAAATACTGCGTGTTGTACCGTTACAAGTGCGAAACTGCTATGTTGTGATATTCTCGTTGAAGCGCATGCAAGCATCGTGAAACCTTAAAGAACGATGTCATTTAGCGAGATACAGCGTTCTGTACTGCAATAAGTTGGTGAAAAACTGTGAGGTTATGCAAATATCCTAATTGTGAACGAAACAGTGTAATAGAGCGTTTTTAATACAAGTGCGAATGTTAGGTTAGGTTAAGATATGAACCGTCGTAAAACCGCATTAAACAATGTCACTTAGTGAGATGTAGTGTTTTTCAACATTACAAGTCGGGAACTACGATATCTAATGTGAAAGCGCATGAAACCGTCGTAATCTTGTAGAAAACATTGTAAAGTTGCGAGTAAAACGTTTTCTAACGATAGAAGTGCGAAGGTTAGCTTGAGTTATGTTAGTTTAAGCTATGTAGCGTCGTGAGACCACCAAAAAGAACGTCATCTAACGAGATAGTGTTGTTTTATTGCGAGTACGAAACTGCGATAGGTAAAATGTTGTGAAAGCACACAAAACGGCATGAACAAGCCAAATACTGCGTGTTGTACCGTTACAAGTGCGAAACTGCTATGTTGTGACATTCTCGGTAAAGCGCATGCAAGTATCGTGAAACCTAAAAGAACGATGTCATTTAGCGAGATACAGCGTTCTGTACTGTAATAAGTTGGTGAAAAACTGTGAGGGTATGCAAATATCCTAATTGTGAACGAAACAGTGTAATAGAGCGTTTTTTAATGCAAGTGCGAATGTTAGGTTAGGTTAAGATATGAACCGTCGTAAAACCGCATTAAACAATGTCACTTAGTGAGATGCAGTGTTTTTCACCATTACAAGTCGGGAACTGCGATATCTAATGTGAAAGCGCTTGCAAACGTCGTTAGGTTAGGTTAGGTTAGGTTAGGTTAGGTTAGGTTACGTTAGGTTAGGTTAGGTTAGGTTTGGTTAGGTTAGGTTAGGTTAGGTTAGGTTAGGGATGTTAGGTAAGGTTTGGTTAGGTTAGGTTAGGTTAGGTTGGGTTAGGTAAGGTTAGGTTAGGTTAAGATATGAACCGCGCTAAAACTGCATTAAACAATGTCACTTAGTGAGATGCTGTGTTTTTCACCATTACAAGTCGGGAACTGCGATATCTAATGTGAAAGCGCATGAAACCGTCGTAATCTTGTAGAAAACATTGTAAAGTAGCGAATAAAACGTTTTCTAACGATAGAAGTGCGAAGGTTCGGTTAGTTTGAGCTAGGTAGCGTCGTGAAGCCACCAAAAACGATGTCATCTAACGAGATAGTGTTGTTTTATTGCGAGTACGAAACTGCGATAGGTGAAATATTGGGAAAGCACACAAAATGGCATGAACTAGCCAGATACTGCGTCTTGTGCCGTTACAAGTGCGAAACTGCTTTATTGTGATATTCTCGTTAAAGCGCATGCAAGTATCGTGAAACCTTAAAGAACGATGTCATTTAGCGAGATACAGCGTTCTGTACTGTAATAAGTTGGTGAGAAACTGTGAGGTCAAGCAAATATCGTAATTGTGAACGAAACAGTGTAATTGAGCGTACTTAGATACATGTGCGAATGTTAGGTTAGGTTGAGATATACACCGTCGTAAAACCGCATTAAACAATGTCACTTAGTGAGATGCAGTGTTTTTCACCTTTACAAGTTGGGAACTGCGATATCTAATGTGAAAGCGCATGAAACCGTCGTAATCTTGTAGAAAACATTGTAAAGTTGCGAGTAAAACGTTTTCTAACGATAGAAGCGCGAAGGTTAGGTTAGGTTAGTTTAGGCTAGGTAGCGTCGTGAAACTACCAAAAACGACGTCATCTAACGAGATAGTGTTGTTTTATAGCGAGTATTAAACTGCGATAGGTGAAATGTTGTGAAAGCACACAAAACGGCATGAACAAGCCAAATACTGCGTGTTCTACCGTTACAAGTGCGAAACTGCTATATTGTGATATTCTCGTTAAAGCGCATGCAAGCATCGTGAAACCTTAAAGAAATATGTCATTTAGTGAGATACAACGTTCTGTACTGCAATAAGTTGGTGAAAAACTGTGAGGTTATGCAAATATTGTAATTGAGAACAAAACAGTGTAATAGAGCATTTTTAGATACAAGTGCGAATGTTAGGTTAGGTTAAGATATGAACCGTCGTAAAACCGCATTAAACAATGTAAATTAGTGAGATGCAGTGTTTTTCACCATTAAAAGTCGGGAACTGCGATATATAATGTGAAAGCGCTTGCAACCGTTGTTAGGTTAGGTTAGGTTAGGTTAGGTTTTGTTAGGTTAGGTTAGGTTAGGTTAGATTAGGTTAGGTTGGGTTGAGTTGGGTTAGGTTAGGTTAGGTTAGGTTAGGTTGGGTTAGGTTAGGTTAGGTTGGGTCACGTTAGGTTAGGTTAGGTTACGTTAGGTTAGGTTAGGTTAGGTAAGGATAATTTGGTTAGGTTAGGTAAGGTTAGGTTAGGTTAGGTTGGGTTGGGTGTTGTTGGGTTGGGTGTTGTTGGGTTGGGTTAGGTTGGGTTAGGTTAGGTTAGGTTACGTTAGGTTATGTTAGGTTAGGTTAGGTTACGTTAGGTTAGGTTAGGTTACGTTAGGTTAGGTTAGGTCAGGTAAGGTTAGGTTACGTTAGAATAGGTTAGGTTAGGTTAGGTTACGTTAGGTTAGGTTAAGTTAGGTTAGGTTAGGTTTGGTTAGGTTAGCTTAGGTTAGGTTAGGTTGGGTTGGGTTGGGTTGGGTTAGGTTAGGTTAGGTTAGGTTAGGTTGGGTTAGGTTAGTTTAGGTTAGGTTAGGTTAGGTTAGGTTGGGTTGGGTTGGGTTAGGCTAGGTTAGGTTAGGTTAGGTAAGGTTAGGTTAGGTTAGGTTACGTTAGGTTAAGGTATGAACCGTCGTAAAACCGCATTAAACAATGTCACTTAGTGAGATGCAGTGTTTTTCACCTTTACAAGTTGGGAACTGTGATATCTAATGTGAAAGCGCTTGAAACCGTCGTAATGTTGTAGAAAGCAATGTAAAGTAGCGAGTAAAACGTTTTCTAACGATAGAAGTGCGAAGGTTATGTTAGGTTGAGTTATGTTAGTTTAAGCTAGGTAGCGTCGTGAAACTACCAAAAACAACGTCATCTAACGAGATAGTGTTGTTTTATTGCGAGTACGAAACTGCGATAGGTGAAATGTTGTGAAAGCACACAAAACGGCATGAACAAGCCAAATACTGCGTGTTGTACCGTTACAAGTGCGAAACTGCTATGTTGTGATATTCTCGTTAAAGCGCATGCAAGCATCGTGAAACCTTAAAGAACGATGTCATTTAGCGAGATACAGCGTTCTGTACTGCAATAAGTTGGTGAAAAACTGTGAGGGTATGCAAATATCCTAATTGTGAACGAAACAGTGTAATAGAGCGTTTTTTAATGCAAGTGCGAATGTTAGGTTAGGTTAAGATATGAACCGTCGTAAAACCGCATTAAACAATGTCACTTAGTGAGATGCAGTGTTTTTCACCATTACAAGTCGGGAACTGCGATATCTAATGTGAAAGCGCTTGCAAACGTCGTTAGGTTAGGTTAGGTTAGGTTACGTTAGGTTAGGTTAGGTTAGGTTTGGTTAGGTTAGGTTAGGTTAGGTTAGGTTAGGGATGTTAGGTAAGGTTTGGTTAGGTTAGGTTAGGTTAGGTTGGGTTAGGTAAGGTTAGGTTAGGTTAAGATATGAACCGCGCTAAAACTGCATTAAACAATGTCACTTAGTGAGATGCTGTGTTTTTCACCATTACAAGTCGGGAACTGCGATATCTAATGTGAAAGCGCATGAAACCGTCGTAATCTTGTAGAAAACATTGTGAAGTAGCGAATAAAACGTTTTCTAACGATAGAAGTGCGAAGGTTTGGTTAGTTTGAGCTAGGTAGCGTCGTGAAGCCACCAAAAACGATGTCATCTAACGAGATAGTGTTGTTTTATTGCGAGTACGAAACTGCGATAGGTGAAATATTGGGAAAGCACACAAAATGGCATGAACTAGCCAGATACTGCGTCTTGTGCCGTTACAAGTGCGAAACTGCTTTATTGTGATATTCTCGTTAAAGCGCATGCAAGTATCGTGAAACCTTAAAGAACGATGTCATTTAGCGAGATACAGCGTTCTGTACTGTAATAAGTTGGTGAGAAACTGTGAGGTCAAGCAAATATCGTAATTGTGAACGAAACAGTGTAATTGAGCGTACTTAGATACAAGTGCGAATGTTAGGTTAGGTTGAGATATACACCGTCGTAAAACCGCATTAAACAATGTCACTTAGTGAGATGCAGTGTTTTTCAACTTTACAAGTTGGGAACTGCGATATCTAATGTGAAAGCGCTTGAAACCGTCGTAATGTTGTAGAAAGCAATGTAAAGTAGCGAGTAAAACGTTTTCTAACGATAGAAGTGCGAAGGTTATGTTAGGTTGAGTTATGTTAGTTTAAGCTACGTAGCGTCGTGAAACCACCAAAAACGACGTCATCTAACGAGATAGTGTTGTTTTATTGCGAGTATTAAACTGCGATAGGTGAAATGTTGTGAAAGCACACAAAACGGCATGAACAAGCCAAATACTGCGTGTTCTACCGTTACAAGTGCGAAACTGCTATATTGTGATATTCTCGGTAAAGCGCATGCAAGTATCGTGAAACCTTAAAGAACGATGTCATTTAGCGAGATACAGCGTTCTGTACTGTAATAAGTTGGTGAGAAACTGTGAGGTCAAGCAAATATCGTAATTGTGAACGAAACAGTGTCATTGAGCGTCTTTAGATACAAGTGCGAATGTTAGGTTAGGTTGATATATCAACCGTCGTAAAACCGCATTAAACAATGTCACTTAGTGAGATGTAGTGTTTTTCAACATTACAAGTCGGGAACTACGATATCTAATGTGAAAGCGCATGAAACCGTCGTAATCTTGTAAAAAACATTGTAAAGTTGCGAGTAAAACGTTTTCTAACGATAGAAGTGCGAAGGTTAGGTTAGGTTAGGTTAGTTTAAGCTAGGTAGCGTCGTGAAACTACCAAAAACGACGTCATCTAACGAGATAGTGTTGTTTTATAGCGAGTATTAAACTGCCATAGGTGAAATGTTGTGAAAGCACACAAAACGGCATGAACAAGCCAAATACTGCGTGTTCTACCGTTACAAGTGCGAAACTGCTATATTGTGATATTCTCGTTAAAGCGCATGCAAGCATCGTGAAACCTTAAAGAACAGTGTCATTTAGCGAGATACAGCGTTCTGTACTGCAATAAGTTGGTGAAAAACTGTGAGGTTATGCAAATATCGTAATTGTGAACAAAACAGTGTAATAGAGCGTTTTTAGATTCAAGTGCGAATGTTAGGTTAGGTTAAGATATGAACCGTCGTAAAACCGCATTAAACAATGTCAATTAGTGAGATGTAGTGTTTTTCAACATTACAAGTCGGGAACTACGATATCTAATGTGAAAGCGCATGAAACCGTCGTAATCTTGTAAAAAACATTGTAAAGTTGCGAGTAAAACGTTTTCTAACGATAGAAGTGCGAAGGTTAGGTTAGGTTAGGTTAGTTTAAGCTAGGTAGCGTCGTGAAACTACCAAAAACGACGTCATCTAACGAGATAGTGTTGTTTTATAGCGAGTATTAAACTGCCATAGGTGAAATGTTGTGAAAGCACACAAAACGGCATGAACAAGCCAAATACTGCGTGTTCTACCGTTACAAGTGCGAAACTGCTATATTGTGATATTCTCGTTAAAGCGCATGCAAGCATCGTGAAACCTTAAAGAACAATGTCATTTAGCGAGATACAGCGTTCTGTACTGCAATAAGTTGGTGAAAAACTGTGAGGTTATGCAAATATCGTAATTGTGAACAAAACAGTGTAATAGAGCGTTTTTAGATACAAGTGCGAATGTTAGGTTATGTTAAGATATGAACCGTCGTAAAACCGCATTAAACAATGTCAATTAGTGAGATGCAGTGTTTTTCACCATTAAAAGTGGGGAACTGCGATATCTAATGTGAAAGCGCTTGCAACCGTCGTTAGGTTAGGTTAGGTTAGGTTAGGTTTGGTTAGGTTAGGTTAGGTTAGGTTAGATTAGGTGAGGTTGGGTTGAGTTGGGTTAGGTTAGGTTAGGTTAGGTTAGGTTAGGTTGGGTTAGGTTAGGTTAGGTTAGGTTACGTTAGGTTAGGTTAGGTTAGGTTACGTTAGGTTAGGTTAGGTTAGGTAAGGATAATTTGGTTAGGTTAGGTAAGGTTAGGTTAGGTTAGGTTAGGTTGGGTGTGGTGTTGTTGAGTTGGGTTGGGTTAGGTTGGGTTAGGTTGGGTTAGGTTACGTTAGGTTAGGTTAGGTTAGGTTAGGTTATGTTAGGTTAGGTTAGGTTACGTTAGGTTAGGTTAGGTCAGGTCAGGTTAGGTTAGGTTACGTTAGAATAGGTTAGGTTAGGTTAGGTTACGTTAGGTTAGGTTAAGTTAGGTTAGGTTAGGTTTGGTTAGGTTAGATTAGGTTAGGTTGGGTTGGGTTGGGTTAGGTTGGGTTAGGTTAGGTTAGGTTAGGTTAGGTTGGGTTAGGTTTGTTTAGGTTAGGTTAGGTTAGGTTGGGTTGGGTTGGTTAGGTTAGGTTAGGTTAGGTTAGGTAAGGTTAGGTTAGGTTAGGTTAGGTTACGTTAGGTTAAGGTATGAACCGTCGTAAAACCGCATTAAACAATGTCACTTAGTGAGATGCAGTGTTTTTCACCTTTACAAGTTGGGAACTGTGATATCTAATGTGAAAGCGCTTGAAACCGTCGTAATGTTGTAGAAAGCAATGTAAAGTAGCGAGTAAAACGTTTTCTAACGATAGAAGTGCGAAGGTTATGTTAGGTTGAGTTATGTTAGTGTAAGCTAGGTAGCGTCGTGAAACTACCAAAAACAACGTCATCTAACGAGATAGTGTTGTTTTATTGCGAGTACGAAACTGCGATAGGTGAAATGTTGTGAAAGCACACAAAACGGCATGAACAAGCCAAATACTGCGTGTTGTACCGTTACAAGTGCGAAACTGCTATGTTGTGATATTCTCGTTGAAGCGCATGCAAGCATCGTGAAACCTTAAAGAACGATGTCATTTAGCGAGATACAGCGTTCTGTACTGCAATAAGTTGGTGAAAAACTGTGAGGTTATGCAAATATCCTAATTGTGAACGAAACAGTGTAATAGAGCGTTTTTAATACAAGTGCGAATGTTAGGTTAGGTTAAGATATGAACCGTCGTAAAACCGCATTAAACAATGTCACTTAGTGAGATGTAGTGTTTTTCAACATTACAAGTCGGGAACTACGATATCTAATGTGAAAGCGCATGAAACCGTCGTAATCTTGTAGAAAACATTGTAAAGTTGCGAGTAAAACGTTTTCTAACGATAGAAGTGCGAAGGTTAGCTTGAGTTATGTTAGTTTAAGCTATGTAGCGTCGTGAGACCACCAAAAAGAACGTCATCTAACGAGATAGTGTTGTTTTATTGCGAGTACGAAACTGCGATAGGTAAAATGTTGTGAAAGCACACAAAACGGCATGAACAATCCAAATACTGCGTGTTGTACCGTTACAAGTGCGAAACTGCTATGTTGTGACATTCTCGGTAAAGCGCATGCAAGTATCGTGAAACCTAAAAGAACGATGTCATTTAGCGAGATACAGCGTTCTGTACTGTAATAAGTTGGTGAAAAACTGTGAGGGTATGCAAATATCCTAATTGTGAACGAAACAGTGTAATAGAGCGTTTTTTAATGCAAGTGCGAATGTTAGGTTAGGTTAAGATATGAACCGTCGTAAAACCGCATTAAACAATGTCACTTAGTGAGATGCAGTGTTTTTCACCATTACAAGTCGGGAACTGCGATATCTAATGTGAAAGCGCTTGCAAACGTCGTTAGGTTAGGTTAGGTTAGGTTAGGTTAGGTTACGTTAGGTTAGGTTAGGTTAGGTTTGGTTAGGTTAGGTTAGGTTAGGTTAGGTTAGGGATGTTAGGTAAGGTTTGGTTAGGTTAGGTTAGGTTAGGTTGGGTTAGGTAAGGTTAGGTTAGGTTAAGATATGAACCGCGCTAAAACTGCATTAAACAATGTCACTTAGTGAGATGCTGTGTTTTTCACCATTACAAGTCGGGAACTGCGATATCTAATGTGAAAGCGCATGAAACCGTCGTAATCTTGTAGAAAACATTGTAAAGTAGCGAATAAAACGTTTTCTAACGATAGAAGTGCGAAGGTTCGGTTAGTTTGAGCTAGAAAGCGTCGTGAAGCCACCAAAAACGAT
The DNA here is from genome assembly GCF_043290135.1 of Rhipicephalus microplus. Lineage (NCBI taxonomy): Eukaryota > Metazoa > Arthropoda > Arachnida > Ixodida > Ixodidae > Rhipicephalus > Rhipicephalus microplus. The sequence continues at coordinate 236,983,064 of NC_134703.1, forward strand.
GTCATCTAACGAGATAGTGTTGTTTTATTGCGAGTACGAAACTGCGATTGGTGAAATATTGGGAAAGCACACAAAATGGCATGAACTAGCCAGATACTGCGTCTTGTGCCGTTACAAGTGCGAAACTGCTTTATTGTGATATTCTCGTTAAAGCGCATGCAAGTATCGTGAAACCTTAAAGAACGATGTCATTTAGCGAGATACAGCGTTCTGTACTGTAATAAGTTGGTGAGAAACTGTGAGGTCAAGCAAATATCGTAATTGTGAACGAAACAGTGTAATTGAGCGTACTTAGATACAAGTGCGAATGTTAGGTTAGGTTGAGATATACACCGTCGTAAAACCGCATTAAACAATGTCACTTAGTGAGATGCAGTGTTTTTCACCTTTACAAGTTGGGAACTGCGATATCTAATGTGAAAGCGCTTGAAACCGTCGTAATGTTGTAGAAAGCAATGCAAAGTAGCGAGTAAAACGTTTTCTAACGATAGAAGTGCGAAGGTTATGTTAGGTTGAGTTATGTTAGTTTAAGCTACGTAGCGTCGTGAAACCACCAAAAACGACGTCATCTAACGAGATAGTGTTGTTTTATTGCGAGTATTAAACTGCGATAGGTGAAATGTTGTGAAAGCACACAAAACGGCATGAACAAGCCAAATACTGCGTGTTCTACCGTTACAAGTGCGAAACTGCTATATTGTGATATTCTCGGTAAAGCGCATGCAAGTATCGTGAAACCTTAAAGAACGATGTCATTTAGCGAGATACAGCGTTCTGTACTGTAATAAGTTGGTGAGAAACTGTGAGGTCAAGCAAATATTGTAATTGTGAACGAAACAGTGTAATTGAGCGTCTTTAGATACAAGTGCGAATGTTAGGTTAGGTTGATATATCAACCGTCGTAAAACCGCATTAAACAATGTCACTTAGTGAGATGCAGTGTTTTTCACCTTTACAAGTTGGGAACTGTGATATCTAATGTGAAAGCGCTTGAAAGCGTCGTAATGTTGTAGAAAGCAATGTAAAGTAGCGAGTAAAACGTTTTCTAACGATAGAAGTGCGAAGGTTATGTTAGGTTGAGTTATGTTAGTTTAAGCTAGGTAGCGTCGTGAAACTACCAAAAACAACGTCATCTAACGAGATAGTGTTGTTTTATTGCGAGTACGAAACTGCGATAGGTGAAATGTTGTGAAAGCACACAAAACGGCATGAACAAGCCAAATACTGCGTGTTGTACCGTTACAAGTGCGAAACTGCTATGTTGTGATATTCTCGTTGAAGCGCATGCAAGCATCGTGAAACCTTAAAGAACGATGTCATTTAGCGAGATACAGCGTTCTGTACTGCAATAAGTTGGTGAAAAACTGTGAGGTTATGCAAATATCCTAATTGTGAACGAAACAGTGTAATAGAGCGTTTTTAATACAAGTGCGAATGTTAGGTTAGGTTAAGATATGAACCGTCGTAAAACCGCATTAAACAATGTCACTTAGTGAGATGTAGTGTTTTTCAACATTACAAGTCGGGAACTACGATATCTAATGTGAAAGCGCATGAAACCGTCGTAATCTTGTAGAAAACATTGTAAAGTTGCGAGTAAAACGTTTTCTAACGATAGAAGTGCGAAGGTTAGCTTGAGTTATGTTAGTTTAAGCTATGTAGCGTCGTGAGACCACCAAAAAGAACGTCATCTAACGAGATAGTGTTGTTTTATTGCGAGTACGAAACTGCGATAGGTAAAATGTTGTGAAAGCACACAAAACGGCATGAACAAGCCAAATACTGCGTGTTGTACCGTTACAAGTGCGAAACTGCTATGTTGTGACATTCTCGGTAAAGCGCATGCAAGTATCGTGAAACCTAAAAGAACGATGTCATTTAGCGAGATACAGCGTTCTGTACTGTAATAAGTTGGTGAAAAACTGTGAGGGTATGCAAATATCCTAATTGTGAACGAAACAGTGTAATAGAGCGTTTTTTAATGCAAGTGCGAATGTTAGGTTAGGTTAAGATATGAACCGTCGTAAAACCGCATTAAACAATGTCACTTAGTGAGATGCAGTGTTTTCCACCATTACAAGTCGGGAACTGCGATATCTAATGTGAAAGCGCTTGCAAACGTCGTTAGGTTAGGTTAGGTTAGGTTAGGTTAGGTTAGGTTACGTTAGGTTAGGTTAGGTTAGGTTTGGTTAGGTTAGGTTAGGTTAGGTTAGGTTAGGGATGTTAGGTAAGGTTTGGTTAGGTTAGGTTAGGTTAGGTTGGGTTAGGTAAGGTTAGGTTAGGTTAAGATATGAACCGCGCTAAAACTGCATTAAACAATGTCACTTAGTGAGATGCTGTGTTTTTCACCATTACAAGTCGGGAACTGCGATATCTAATGTGAAAGCGCACGAAACCGTCGTAATCTTGTAGAAAACATTGTAAAGTACCGAATAAAACGTTTTCTAACGATAGAAGTGCGAAGGTTCGGTTAGTTTGAGCTAGGTAGCGTCGTGAAGCCACCAAAAACGATGTCATCTAACGAGATAGTGTTGTTTTATTGCGAGTACGAAACTGCGATAGGTGAAATATTGGGAAAGCACACAAAATGGCATGAACTAGCCAGATACTGCGTCTTGTGCCGTTACAAGTGCGAAACTGCTTTATTGTGATATTCTCGGTAAAGCGCATGCAAGTATCGTGAAACCTTAAAGAACGATGTCATTTAGCGAGATACAGCGTTCTGTACTGTAATAAGTTGGTGAGAAACTGTGAGGTCAAGCAAATATCGTAATTGTGAACGAAACAGTGTAATTGAGCGTACTTAGATACAAGTGCGAATGTTAGGTTAGGTTGAGATATACACCGTCGTAAAACCGCATTAAAGAATGTCACTTAGTGAGATGCAGTGTTTTTCACCTTTACAAGTTGGGAACTGCGATATCTAATGTGAAAGCGCTTGAAACCGTCGTAATGTTGTAGAAAGCAATGTAAAGTAGCGAGTAAAACGTTTTCTAACGATAGAAGTGCGAAGGTTATGTTAGGTTGAGTTATGTTAGTTTAAGCTACGTAGCGTCGTGAAACCACCAAAAACGACGTCATCTAACGAGATAGTGTTGTTTTATTGCGAGTATTAAACTGCGATAGGTGAAATGTTGTGAAAGCACACAAAACGGCATGAACAAGCCAAATACTGCGTGTTCTACCGTTACAAGTGCGAAACTGCTATATTGTGATATTCTCGGTAAAGCGCATGCAAGTATCGTGAAACCTTAAAGAACGATGTCATTTAGCGAGATACAGCGTTCTGTACTGTAATAAGTTGGTGAGAAACTGTGAGGTCAAGCAAATATCGTAATTGTGAACGAAACAGTGTAATTGAGCGTCTTTAGATACAAGTGCGAATGTTAGGTTAGGTTGATATATCAACCGTCGTAAAACCGCATTAAACAATGTCACTTAGTGAGATGTAGTGTTTTTCAACATTACAAGTCGGGAACTACGATATCTAATGTGAAAGCGCATGAAACCGTCGTAATCTTGTAAAAAACATTGTAAAGTTGCGAGTAAAACGTTTTCTAACGATAGAAGTGCGAAGGTTAGGTTAGGTTAGGTTAATTTAAGCTAGGTAGCGTCGTGAAACTACCAAAAACGACGTCATCTAACGAGATAGTGTTGTTTTATAGCGAGTATTAAACTGCCATAGGTGAAATGTTGTGAAAGCACACAAAACGGCATGAACAAGCCAAATACTGCGTGTTCTACCGTTACAAGTGCGAAACTGCTATATTGTGATATTCTCGTTAAAGCGCATGCAAGCATCGTGAAACCTTGAAGAACAATGTCATTTAGCGAGATACAGCGTTCTGTACTGCAATAAGTTGGTGAAAAACTGTGAGGTTATGCAAATATCGTAATTGTGAACAAAACAGTGTAATAGAGCGTTTTTAGATACAAGTGCGAATGTTAGGTTAGGTTAAGATATGAACCGTCGTAAAACCGCATTAAACAATGTCAATTAGTGAGATGCCGTGTTTTTCACCATTAAAAGTGGGGAACTGCGATATCTAATGTGAAAGCGCTTGCAACCGTCGTTAGGTTAGGTTAGGTTAGGTTAGGTTAGGTTTGGTTAGGTTAGGTTAGGTTAGGTTAGATTAGGTGAGGTTGGGTTGAGTTGGGTTAGGTTAGGTTAGGTTAGGTTAGGTTGGGTTAGGTTAGGTTAGGTTAGGTTACGTTAGGTTAGGTTAGGTTACGTTAGGTTAGGTTAGGTTAGGTTACGTTAGGTTAGGTTAGGTTAGGTAAGGATAATTTGGTTAGGTTAGGTAAGGTTAGGTTAGGTTAGGTTAGGTTGGGTGTGGTGTTGTTGAGTTGGGTTGGGTTAGGTTGGGTTAGGTTGGGTTAGGTTACGTTAGGTTAGGTTAGGTTACGTTAGGTTATGTTAGGTTAGGTTAGGTTACGTTAGGTTAGGTTAGGTCAGGCTAGGTTAGGTTACGTTAGAATAGGTTAGGTTAGGTTAGGTTACGTTAGGTTAGGTTAAGTTAGGTTAGGTTAGGTTTGGTTAGGTTAGATTAGGTTAGCTTTGGTTAGGTTAGGTTGGGTTGGGTTGGGTTAGGTTGGGTTAGGTTAGGTTAGGTTAGGTTAGGTTGGGTTAGGTTAGTTTAGGTTAGGTTAGGTTAGGTTGGGTTGGGTTGGTTAGGTTAGGTTAGGTAAGGTTAGGTTAGGTTAGGTTAGGTTACGTTAGGTTAAGGTATGAACCGTCGTAAAACCGCATTAAACAATGTCACTTAGTGAGATGCAGTGTTTTTCACCTTTACAAGTTGGGAACTGTGATATCTAATGTGAAAGCGCTTGAAACCGTCGTAATGTTGTAGAAAGCAATGTAAAGTAGCGAGTAAAACGTTTTCTAACGATAGAAGTGCGAAGGTTATGTTAGGTTGAGTTATGTTAGTTTAAGCTAGGTAGCGTCGTGAAACTACCAAAAACAACGTCATCTAACGAGATAGTGTTGTTTTATTGCGAGTACGAAACTGCGATAGGTGAAATGTTGTGAAAGCACACAAAACGGCATGAACAAGCCAAATACTGCGTGTTGTACCGTTACAAGTGCGAAACTGCTATGTTGTGATATTCTCGTTGAAGCGCATGCAAGCATCGTGAAACCTTAAAGAACGATGTCATTTAGCGAGATACAGCGTTCTGTACTGCAATAAGTTGGTGAAAAACTGTGAGGTTATGCAAATATCCTAATTGTGAACGAAACAGTGTAATAGAGCGTTTTTAATACAAGTGCGAATGTTAGGTTAGGTCAAGATATGAACCGTCGTAAAACCGCATTAAACAATGTCACTTAGTGAGATGTAGTGTTTTTCAACATTACAAGTCGGGAACTACGATATCTAATGTGAAAGCGCATGAAACCGTCGTAATCTTGTAGAAAACATTGTAAAGTTGCGAGTAAAACGTTTTCTAACGATAGAAGTGCGAAGGTTAGCTTGAGTTATGTTAGTTTAAGCTATGTAGCGTCGTGAGACCACCAAAAAGAACGTCATCTAACGAGATAGTGTTGTTTTATTGCGAGTACGAAACTGCGATAGGTAAAATGTGAAAGCACACAAAACGGCATGAACAAGCCAAATACTGCGTGTTGTACCGTTACAAGTGCGAAACTGCTATGTTGTGACATTCTCGGTAAAGCGCATGCAAGTATCGTGAAACCTAAAAGAACGATGTCATTTAGCGAGATACAGCGTTCTGTACTGTAATAAGTTGGTGAAAAACTGTGAGGGTATGCAAATATCCTAATTGTGAACGAAACAGTGTAATAGAGCGTTTTTTAATGCAAGTGCGAATGTTAGGTTAGGTTAAGATATGAACCGTCGTAAAACCGCATTAAACAATGTCACTTAGTGAGATGCAGTGTTTTTCACCATTACAAGTCGGGAACTGCGATATCTAATGTGAAAGCGCTTGCAAACGTCGTTAGGTTAGGTTAGGTTAGGTTAGGTTAGGTTACGTTAGGTTAGGTTAGGTTAGGTTTGGTTAGGTTAGGTTAGGTTAGGTTAGGTTAGGGATGTTAGGTAAGGTTTGGTTAGGTTAGGTTAGGTTAGGTTGGGTTAGGTAAGGTTAGGTTAGGTTAAGATATGAACCGCGCTATAACTGCATTAAACAATGTCACTTAGTGAGATGCTGTGTTTTTCACCATTACAAGTCGGGAACTGCGATATCTAATGTGAAAGCGCATGAAACCGTCGTAATCTTGTAGAAAACATTGTAAAGTAGCGAATAAAACGTTTTCTAACGATAGAAGTGCGAAGGTTCGGTTAGTTTGAGCTAGGTAGCGTCGTGAAGCCACCAAAAACGATGTCATCTAACGAGATAGTGTTGTTTTATTGCGAGTACGAAACTGCGATAGGTGAAATATTGGGAAAGCACACAAAATGGCATGAACTAGCCAGATACTGCGTCTTGTGCCGTTACAAGTGCGAAACTGCTTTATTGTGATATTCTCGTTAAAGCGCATGCAAGTATCGTGAAACCTTAAAGAACGATGTCATTTAGCGAGATACAGCGTTCTGTACTGTAATAAGTTGGTGAGAAACTGTGAGGTCAAGCAAATATCGTAATTGTGAACGAAACAGTGTAATTGAGCGTACTTAGATACAAGTGCGAATGTTAGGTTAGGTTGAGATATACACCGTCGTAAAACCGCATTAAACAATGTCACTTAGTGAGATGCAGTGTTTTTCACCTTTACAAGTTGGGAACTGCGATATCTAATGTGAAAGCGCATGAAACCGTCGTAATCTTGTAGAAAACATTGTAAAGTTGCGAGTAAAACGTTTTCTAACGATAGAAGCGCGAAGGTTAGGTTAGGTTAGTTTAGGCTAGGTAGCGTCGTGAAACTACCAAAAACGACGTCATCTAAAGAGATAGTGTTGTTTTATTGCGAGTATTAAACTGCGATAGGTGAAATGTTGTGAAAGCACACAAAACGGCATGAACAAGCCAAATACTGCGTGCTCTACCGTTACAAGTGCGAAACTGCTATATTGTGATATTCTCGTTAAAGCGCATGCAAGCATCGTGAAACCTTAAAGAACAATGTCATTTAGCGAGATACAGCGTTCTGTACTGCAATAAGTTGGTGAAAAACTGTGAGGTTATGCAAATATCGTAATTGTGAACGAAACAGTGTAATAGAGCGTTTTTCAATACAAGTACGAATGTTAGGTTAGGTTAAGATATGAACCGTCGTAAAACCGCACTAAACAATGTCACTTAGTGAGATGCAGTGTTTTTCACCATTACAAGTCGGGAACTGCGATATCTAATGTGAAAGCGTTTGCAAACGTCGTTAGGTTAGGTTAGGTTAGGTTAGGTCAGGTTAGGTTACGTTAGGTTAGGTTTGGTTAGGTTAGGTTAGGTTAGGTTAGGTTATGTTAGGTTAGGTTGGGTTAGGTTAGGTTAGGTTACGTTAGGTTAAGGTATGAACCGTCGTAAAACCGCAATAAACAATGTCACTTAGTGAGATGCAGTGTTTTTCACCTTTACAAGTTGGGAACTGCGATATCTAATGTGAAAGCGCTTGAAACCGTCGTAATGTTGTAGAAAGCAATGTAAAGTAGCGAATAAAACGTTTTCTAACGATAGAAGTGCGAAGGTTATGTTAGGTTGAGTTATGTTAGTTTAAGCTAGGTAGCGTCGTGAAACCACCAAAAACGACGTCATCTAACAAGATAGTGTTGTTTTATTGCGAGTACGAAAACTGCGATAGGTAAAATGTTGTGAAAGCACACAAAACGGCATGAACAAGCCAAATACTGCGTGTTGTACCGTTACAAGTGCGAAACTGCTATGTTTTGACATTCTCGGTAAAGCGCATGCAAGTATCGTGAAACCTTAAAGAACGATGTCATTTAGCGAGATACAGCGTTCTGTACTGTAATAAGTTGGTGAGAAACTGTGAGGTCAAGCAAATATCCTAATTGTGAACGAAACAGTGTAATTGAGCGTCTTTAGATGCAAGTGCGAATGTTAGGTTAGGTTGACATATCAACCGTCGTAAAATCGCATTAAACAATGTCACTTAGTGAGATGTAGTGTTTTTCAACATTACAAGTCGGGAACTACGATATCTAATGTGAAAACGCATGAAACCGTCGTAATCTTGTACAAAACATTGTAAAGTTGCGAGTAAAACGTTTTCTAACGATAGAAATGCGAAGGTTAGGTTATGTTAGGTTAGTTTAAGCTAGGTAGCGTCGTGAAACTACCAAAAACGACGTCATCTAACGAGATAGTGTTGTTTTATAGCGAGTATTAAACTGCGATAGGTGAAATGTTGTGAAAGCACACAAAACGGCATGAACAAGCCAAATACTGCGTGTTCTACCGTTACAAGTGCGAAACTGCTATATTGTGATATTCTCGTTAAAGCGCATGCAAGCATCGTGAAACCTTAAAGAAATATGTCATTTAGTGAGATACAACGTTCTGTACTGCAATAAGTTGGTGAAAAACTGTGAGGTTATGCAAATATCGTAATTGAGAACAAAACAGTGTAATAGAGCATTTTTAGATACAAGTGCGAATGTTAGGTTAGGTTAAGATATGAACCGTCGTAAAACCGCATTAAACAATGTAAATTAGTGAGATGCAGTGTTTTTCACCATTAAAAGTCGGGAACTGCGATATATAATGTGAAAGCGCTTGCAACCGTTGTTAGGCTAGGTTAGGTTAGGTTAGATTACGTTAGGTTGGGTTGAGTTGGGTTAGGTTAGGTTAGGTTAGGTTAGGTTGGGTTAGGTTAGGTTAGGTTGGGTCACGTTAGGTTAGGTTAGGTTACGTTAGGTTAGGTTAGGTTAGGTAAGGATAATTTGGTTAGGTTAGGTAAGGTTAGGTTAGGTTAGGTTGGGTTGGGTGTTGTTGGGTTGGGTGTTGTTGGGTTGGGTTAGGTTGGGTTAGGTTAGGTTAGGTTACGTTAGGTTATGTTAGGTTAGGTTAGGTTACGTTAGGTTAGGTTAGGTTACGTTAGGTTAGGTTAGGTCAGGTAAGGTTAGGTTACGTTAGAATAGGTTAGGTTAGGTTAGGTTACGTTAGGTTAGGTTAAGTTAGGTTAGGTTAGGTTTGGTTAGGTTAGCTTAGGTTAGGTTAGGTTAGGTTAGGTTACGTTAGGTTAGGTTAGGTTAGGTTTGGTTAGGTTAGGTTAGGTTAGGTTAGGTTAGGGATGTTAGGTAAGGTTTGGTTAGGTTAGGTTAGGTTAGGTTGGGTTAGGTAAGGTTAGGTTAGGTTAAGATATGAACCGCGCTAAAACTGCATTAAACAATGTCACTTAGTGAGATGCTGTGTTTTTCACCATTACAAGTCGGGAACTGCGATATCTAATGTGAAAGCGCATGAAACCGTCGTAATCTTGTAGAAAACATTGTGAAGTAGCGAATAAAACGTTTTCTAACGATAGAAGTGCGAAGGTTTGGTTAGTTTGAGCTAGGTAGCGTCGTGAAGCCACCAAAAACGATGTCATCTAACGAGATAGTGTTGTTTTATTGCGAGTACGAAACTGCGATAGGTAAAATATTGGGAAAGCACACAAAATGGCATGAACTAGCCAGATACTGCGTCTTGTGCCGTTACAAGTGCGAAACTGCTTTATTGTGATATTCTCGTTAAAGCGCATGCAAGTATCGTGAAACCTTAAAGAACGATGTCATTTAGCGAGATACAGCGTTCTGTACTGTAATAAGTTGGTGAGAAACTGTGAGGTCAAGCAAATATCGTAATTGTGAACGAAACAGTGTAATTGAGCGTACTTAGATACAAGTGCGAATGTTAGGTTAGGTTGAGATATACACCGTCGTAAAACCGCATTAAACAATGTCACTTAGTGAGATGCAGTGTTTTTCAACTTTACAAGTTGGGAACTGCGATATCTAATGTGAAAGCGCTTGAAACCGTCGTAATGTTGTAGAAAGCAATGTAAAGTAGCGAGTAAAACGTTTTCTAACGATAGAAGTGCGAAGGTTATGTTAGGTTGAGTTATGTTAGTTTAAGCTACGTAGCGTCGTGAAACCACCAAAAATGACGTCATCTAACGAGATAGTGTTGTTTTATTGCGAGTATTAAACTGCGATAGGTGAAATGTTGTGAAAGCACACAAAACGGCATGAACAAGCCAAATACTGCGTGTTCTACCGTTACAAGTGCGAAACTGCTATATTGTGATATTCTCGGTAAAGCGCATGCAAGTATCGTGAAACCTTAAAGAACGATGTCATTTAGCGAGATACAGCGTTCTGTACTGTAATAAGTTGGTGAGAAACTGTGAGGTCAAGCAAATATCGTAATTGTGAACGAAACAGTGTCATTGAGCGTCTTTAGATACAAGTGCGAATGTTAGGTTAGGTTGATATATCAACCGTCGTAAAACCGCATTAAACAATGTCACTTAGTGAGATGTAGTGTTTTTCAACATTACAAGTCGGGAACTACGATATCTAATGTGAAAGCGCATGAAACCGTCGTAATCTTGTAAAAAACATTGTAAAGTTGCGAGTAAAACGTTTTCTAACGATAGAAGTGCGAAGGTTAGGTTAGGTTAGGTTAGTTTAAGCTAGGTAGCGTCGTGAAACTACCAAAAACGACGTCATCTAACGAGATAGTGTTGTTTTATAGCGAGTATTAAACTGCCATAGGTGAAATGTTGTGAAAGCACACAAAACGGCATGAACAAGCCAAATACTGCGTGTTCTACCGTTACAAGTGCGAAACTGCTATATTGTGATATTCTCGTTAAAGCGCATGCAAGCATCGTGAAACCTTAAAGAACAGTGTCATTTAGCGAGATACAGCGTTCTGTACTGCAATAAGTTGGTGAAAAACTGTGAGGTCAAGCAAATATCGTAATTGTGAACGAAACAGTGTAATTGAGCGTCTTTAGATACAAGTGTGAATGTTAGGTTAGGTTCACATATCAACCATCGTAAAACCGCATTAAACAATGTCCCTTAGTGAGATGTAGTGTTTTTCAACATTACAAGTCGGGAACTACGATATCTAATGTGAAAGCGCATGAAACCGTCGTAATCTTGTAGAAAACCATGTAAAGTGGCGAGTAAAACGTTTTCTAACGATAGAAGTGCGAAGGTTAGGTTAGGTTAGGTTAGTTTAAGCTAGGTAGCGTCGTGAAACTACCAAAAACGACGTCATCTAACGAGATAGTGTTGTTTTATAGCGAGTATTAAACTGCGATAGGTGAAATGTTGTGAAAGCACACAAAACGGCATGAACAAGCCAAATACTGCGTGTTCTACCGTTACAAGTGCGAAACTGCTATATTGTGATATTCTCGGTAAAGCGCATGCAAGTATCGTGAAACCTTAAAGAACGATGTCATTTAGCGAGATACAGCGTTCTGTACTGTAATAAGTTGGTGAGAAACTGTGAGGTCAAGCAAATATCGTAATTGTGAACGAAACAGTGTCATTGAGCGTCTTTAGATACAAGTGCGAATGTTAGGTTAGGTTGATATATCAACCGTCGTAAAACCGCATTAAACAATGTCACTTAGTGAGATGTAGTGTTTTTCAACATTACAAGTCGGGAACTACGATATCTAATGTGAAAGCGCATGAAACCGTCGTAATCTTGTAAAAAACATTGTAAAGTTGCGAGTAAAACGTTTTCTAACGATAGAAGTGCGAAGGTTAGGTTAGGTTAGGTTAGTTTAAGCTAGGTAGCGTCGTGAAACTACCAAAAACGACGTCATCTAACGAGATAGTGTTGTTTTATAGCGAGTATTAAACTGCCATAGGTGAAATGTTGTGAAAGCACACAAAACGGCATGAACAAGCCAAATACTGCGTGTTCTACCGTTACAAGTGCGAAACTGCTATATTGTGATATTCTCGTTAAAGCGCATGCAAGCATCGTGAAACCTTAAAGAACAGTGTCATTTAGCGAGATACAGCGTTCTGTACTGCAATAAGTTGGTGAAAAACTGTGAGGTTATGCAAATATCGTAATTGTGAACAAAACAGTGTAATAGAGCGTTTTTAGATACAAGTGCGAATGTTAGGTTAGGTTAAGATATGAACCGTCGTAAAACCGCATTAAACAATGTCAATTAGTGAGATGCAGTGTTTTTCACCATTAAAAGTGGGGAACTGCGATATCTAATGTGAAAGCGCTTGCAACCGTCGTTAGGTTAGGTTAGGTTAGGTTAGGTTAGGTTTGGTTAGGTTAGGTTAGGTTAGGTTAGATTAGGTGAGGTTGGGTTGAGTTGGGTTAGGTTAGGTTAGGTTAGGTTAGGTTGGGTTAGGTTAGGTTAGGTAAGGTTACGTTAGGTTAGGTTAGGTTAGGTTACGTTAGGTTAGGTTAGGTTAGGTAAGGATAATTTGGTTAGGTTAGGTAAGGTTAGGTTAGGTTAGGTTAGGTTGGGTGTGGTGTTGTTGGGTTGGGTTGGGTTGGGTTGGGTTAGGTTGGGTTAGGTTACGTTAGGTTAGGTTAGGTTACGTTAGGTTATGTTAGGTTAGGTTAGGTTACGTTAGGTTAGGTTAGGTCAGGTTAGGTTAGGTTACGTTAGAATAGGTTAGGTTAGGTTAGGTTACGTTAGGTTAGGTTAAGTTAGGTTAGGTTAGGTTTGGTTAGGTTAGGTTAGGTTAGCTTTGGTTAGGTTAGGTTGGGTTGGGTTGGGTTAGGTTGGGTTAGGTTAGGTTAGGTTAGGTTAGGTTGGGTTAGGTTAGTTTAGGTTAGGTTAGGTTAGGTTAGGTTACGTTAGGTTAAGGTATGAACCGTCGTAAAACCGCATTAAACAATGTCACTTAGTGAGATGCAGTGTTTTTCACCTTTACAAGTTGGGAACTGTGATATCTAATGTGAAAGCGCTTGAAACCATCGTAATGTTGTAGAAAGCAATGTAAAGTAGCGAGTAAAAAGTTTTCTAACGATAGAAGTGCGAAGGTTATGTTAGGTTGAGTTATGTTAGTTTAAGCTAGGTAGCGTCGTGAAACTACCAAAAACAACGTCATCTAACGAGATAGTGTTGTTTTATTGCGAGTACGAAACTGCGATAGGTAAAATGTTGTGAAAGCACACAAAACGGCATGAACAAGCCAAATACTGCGTGTTGTACCGTTACAAGTGCGAAACTGCTGTTTTGACATTCTCGGTAAAGCGCATGCAAGTATCGGGAAACCTTAAAGAACGATGTTATTTAGCGAGATACAGCGTTCTGTACTGTAATAAGTTGGTGAGAAACTGTGAGGTCAAGCAAATATCGTAATTGTGAACGAAACAGTGTAATTGAGCGTACTTAGATACAAGTGCGAATGTTAGGTTAGGTTGAGATATACACCGTCGTAAAACCGCATTAAACAATGTCACTTAGTGAGATGTAGTGTTTTTCAACATTACAAGTCGGGAACTACGATATCTAATGTGAAAGCGCATGAAACCGTCGTAATCTTGTAGAAAACATTGTAAAGTTGCGAGTAAAACGTTTTCTAACGATAGAAGTGCGAAGGTTAGCTTGAGTTATGTTAGTTTAAGCTATGTAGCGTCGTGAGACCACCAAAAAGGACGTCATCTAACGAGATAGTGTTGTTTTATTGCATGTACGAAACTGCAATAGGTGAAATGTTGTGAAATTACACAAAACGGCTTGAACAAGCCAGATACTGCGTGTTGTACCGTTACAAGTGCGAAACTGCTATAATGTGATATTCTCGTTAAAGCGCATGCAAGCATCGTGAAACCTTATAGAACGATGTCATTTAGCGAGATACAACGTTCTGTACTGCAATAAGTTGGTGAAAAACTGTGAGGTTATGCAAATATCGTAATTGTGAACGAAGCAGTGTAATAGAGCGTTTTTCAATACAAGTGCGAATGTTAGGTTAGGTTAAGATATGAACCGTCGTAAAACCGCATTAAACAATGTCACTTAGTGAGATGCAGTGTTTTTCACCATTACAAGTCGGGAACTGCGAAATCTAATGTGAAAGCGCTTGCAAACGTCGTTAGGTTAGGTTAGGGTAGGTTAGGTTAGGTTAGGTTACGTTAGGTTAGGTTTGGTTAGGTTAGGTTAGGTTAGGTTATGTTAGGTTAGGTTGGGTTAGGTTAGGTTAGGTTACGTTAGGTTAAGGTATGAACCGTCGTAAAACCGCATTAAACAATGTCACTTAGTGAGATGCAGTGTTTTTCACCTTTACAAGTTGGGAACTGCGATATCTAATGTGAAAGCGCTTGAAACCGTCGTAATGTTGTAGAAAGCAATGTAAAGTAGCGAGTAAAACGTTTTCTAACGATAGAAGTGCGAAGGTTATGTTAGGTTGAGTTATGTTAGTTTAAGCTACGTAGCGTCGTGAAACCACCAAAAACGACGTCATCTAACGAGATAGTGTTGTTTTATTGCGAGTATTAAACTGCGATAGGTGAAATGTTGTGAAAGCACACAAAACGGCATGAACAAGCCAAATACTGCGTGTTCTACCGTTACAAGTGCGAAACTGCTATAATGTGATATTCTCGGTAAAGCGCATGCAAGTATCGTGAAACCTTAAAGAACGATGTCATTTAGCGAGATACAGCGTTCTGTACTGTAATAAGTTGGTGAGAAACTGTGAGGTCAAGCAAATATCGTAATTGTGAACGAAACAGTGTAATTGAGCGTCTTTAGATACAAGTGCGAATGTTAGGTTAGGTTGATATATCAACCGTCGTAAAACCGCAATAAACAATGTCACTTAGTGAGATGTAGTGTTTTTCAACATTACAAGTCGGGAACTACGATATCTAATGTGAAAGCGCATGAAACCGTGGTAATCTTGTAAAAAACATTGTAAAGTTGCGAGTAAAACGTTTTCTAACGATAGAAGTGCGAAGGTTAGGTTAGGTTAGGTTAGTTTAAGCTAGGTAGCGTCGTGAAACTACCAAAAACGACGTCATCTAACGAGATAGTGTTGTTTTATAGCGAGTATTAAACTGCCATAGGTGAAATGTTGTGAAAGCACACAAAACGGCATGAACAAGCCAAATACTGCGTGTTGTACCGTTACAAGTGCGAAACTGCTATGTTGTGACATTCTCGGTTAAGCGCATGCAAGTATCGTGAAACCTAAATGAACGATGTCATTTAGCGAGATACAGCGTTCTGTACTGTAATAAGTTGGTGAGAAACTGTGAGGTCAAGCAAATATCGTAATTGTGAACGAAACAGTGTAATTGAGCGTCTTTAGATACAAGTGTGAATGTTAGGTTAGGTTCACATATCAACCATCGTAAAACCGCATTAAACAATGTCCCTTAGTGAGATGTAGTGTTTTTCAACATTACAAGTCGGGAACTACGATATCTAATGTGAAAGCGCATGAAACCGTCGTAATCTTGTAGAAAACCATGTAAAGTGGCGAGTAAAACGTTTTCTAACGATAGAAGTGCGAAGGTTAGGTTAGGTTAGGTTAGTTTAAGCTAGGTAGCGTCGTGAAACTACCAAAAACGACGTCATCTAACGAGATAGTGTTGTTTTATAGCGAGTATTAAACTGCGATAGGTGAAATGTTGTGAAAGCACACAAAACGGCATGAACAAGCCAAATACTGCGTGTTCTACCGTTACAAGTGCGAAACTGCTATATTGTGATATTCTCGTTAAAGCGCATGCAAGCATCGTGAAACCTTAAAGAACAATGTCATTTAGCGAGATACAGCGTTCTGTACTGCAATAAGTTGGTGAAAAACTGTGAGGTTATGCAAATATCGTAATTGTGAACAAAACAGTGTAGTAGAGCGTTTTTAGATACAAGTGCGAATGTTAGGTTAGGTTAAGATATGAACCGTCGTAAAACCGCATTAAACAATGTCAATTACTGAGATGCAGTGTTTTTCACCATTAAAAGTGGGGAACTGCGATATTTAATGTGAAAGCGCTTGCAACCGTCGTTAGGTTAGGTTAGGTTAGGTTAGGTTAGGTTTGGTTAGGTTAGGTTAGGTTACGTTAGGTTAGGTTAGGTTACGTTAGGTTAGGTTAGGTTAGGTTAGGTAAGGATAATTTGGTTAGGTTAGGTAAGGTTAGGTTAGGTTAGGTTAGGTTGGGTTGGGTGTTGTTGGGTTGGGTTGGGTTGGGTTAGGTTGGGTTAGGTTAGGTTAGGTTACGTTAGGTTAGGTTAGGTTAGGTTACGTTAGGTTATGTTAGGTTAGGTAAGGTTACGTTAGGTTAGGTTAGGTCAGGTAAGGTTAGGTTACGTTAGAATAGGTTAGGTTAGGTTAGGTTACGTTAGGTTAGGTTAAGTTAGGTTAGGTTAGGTTTGGTTAGCTTAGGTTAGGTTAGCTTAGGTTAGGTTAGGTTGGGTTGGGTTGGGTTAGGTTGGGTTAGGTTAGGTTAGGTTAGGTTAGGTTAGGTTAGGTTACGTTAGGTTATGTTAGGTTAGGTAAGGTTACGTTAGGTTAGGTTAGGTCAGGTAAGGTTAGGTTACGTTAGAATAGGTTAGGTTAGGTTAGGTTACGTTAGGTTAGGTTAAGTTAGGTTAGGTTAGGTTTGGTTAGCTTAGGTTAGGTTAGCTTAGGTTAGGTTAGGTTGGGTTGGGTTGGGTTAGGTTGGGTTAGGTTAGGTTAGGTTAGGTTAGGTTGGGTTAGGTTAGTTTAGGTTAGGTTAGGTTAGGTTAGGTTGGGTTGGGTTGGGTTAGGTTAGGTTAGGTTAGGTTAGGTAAGGTTAGGTTAGGTTAGGTTAGGTTACGTTAGGTTAAGGTATGAACTGTCGTAAAACCGCATTAAACAATGTCACTTAGTGAGATGCAGTGTTTTTCACCTTTACAAGTTGGGAACTGTGATATCTAATGTGAAAGCGCTTGAAACCGTCATAATGTTGTAGAAAGCAATGTAAAGTAGCGAGTAAAACGTTTTCTAACGATAGAAGTGCGAAGGTTATGTTAGGTTGAGTTATGTTAGTTTAAGCTAGGTAGCGTCGTGCAACTACCAAAAA